>NW_010293431.1:0-15667 GCF_000700745.2 Antrostomus carolinensis
CAGGCCTCCTGGTTGTTTTGCCTGCCTTCCTGGCAGGATGCATCGTTCCTGGGCTTGGAGGAAGAGACGTTTAAGTATGTTCCAACTATCCTGCACCCCTCATTCCTTCCAGGAATTCATCCCATGGTAATCCCAGGAATTCATCCCATTTGGCTCTAGTTATCTAACACAGCCCTATCAAATTAATGTGTAAATTCAAAAGATCTGCATGAAGCTTTAGACTTGAAATCCAGTTGCTTTGGTACAGCCTTACGAGTTACAGTAAAAGCTTAAATAATTCATTTTTTAAAATTGGTCTACTCAATGTTTCAAAGTGCAATGAATCAAAAGTTCATGACGAAGGGCAGCGACTCCAAAGTTGACTCCTTGAAAGCTAACAGTGGGAGTGTCTCAAATGGTGCAATATATATCACTAAGAGGTCAGAGAATCTGTTTAGGTTCAGCTGGCAAGCTGGATTATTACATGCCTCATTGAAGTTTGTGGGGTAAGTATTCCTCCAACTAAAATATAATTTCTAATTTGTATTCTTTAATATGGAAAAAAGTGATATTATGTTTAAGAACTTTAAGGTAAGTATAGGACAAATATGTAAAAAGACAGCATATACAGTAATTTTACCTTGTCTTATGAATATATCTTATAATGTTTGACTGTCAAATACTTTCAGGTGTGCAAAATCTGAGTGTTTGTACCATAGCTTTGAGTAGAAATATCTTTTTTTTTGTTGAAAATCTGATGTTACATAAAACAGTTCTTTTATAATTTCAATAATTATTTTGGGAATAAAAGCATTTCTCTTTTCTCACTCTTTGGAGAACACAGGTGAGGTACTGCATAACAACTCACAGAGCCTGTGGTTCCACAGTCATTAGCACCAGATGCCTCTCAGGTCACATAATCAACCATAACTGCTCCAAACTATGGATATGCTGCTATTCCTCCAACTTTAACTGTTTTAGAGATACAAAAGCAGGGTGCGCCTTGGTCTCAGATTCAAAAGAGAGAATGACTGCAGGTTTCAATGAATATCCTTGACATGTTACATTTATTTGCATGTACAAATCAATGCAGGACTTGCACCTGACTGAGTGAATGCAGCTCTATGCTGTTTGTTTCAAGATTTCATGCCAAATCCCATATTTATCATATATATGCTTGTGCTTTTTCTCAACAAAAAGTCATCAGCAGAGATTAAATATCCGAAACGGCACTATAGGAAAGAATTCCCCCTAAATCTATAGTTCAGCATCTAAGTATCTGGCTGGGTTTACAGAGCAACTTACTCCTGTTATTCCTATAAACTACAGGAAAGCAACCTCCAAATTGTGGCTGGTTGTACTAAACAAGAGTAAGAAATATGTGAAGAATATAGTGAGTTGACCACATTTGATTTAAAGATCCAGATCATTGTCCAGAACAGCCATAGAAGAAATAAAATAGGAAGTTTATATTATCTCAAGCATCTTTCAGAGTACAGAGGACTCTGAAAGCTAAGGAAAACATAGGGAAAATAATCCATTCAGTGTTACTTTTATCATATTGAAGCATGGATGAAACTACGCATTTTCTAAAAGGTAAGTACAAGATACTATCTTAACAATGAGCTAGTACCTTGCTAAAGGAAAACAAACATATTCAGTGATAAAAGGGTCAAGAGTTACAACATTTCTAGTTATTACAGAATTTGTAGGCTCCACATCATCCATAGGTTCAGTATCACAAAACCAGCAATGAACTAGCAGTTTCTGGGCTATCAAGAGTACTTTTTAAAACAAGTGCTGCATATCACCACTATACAGTCATATTTCTGTTTGCTCCAGACAACACCAATTTCACAATGGGCTCCATCAGTGCAGCAAATGCAGAATTTTCTTTTGATGTATTCAAAGAGCTGAAAGTCCACCATGCCAACGACAACATCTTCTATTCCCCCCTAAACATCATTGCAGCCTTGACCATGGTTTATCTTGGAGCAAGAGGTAACACTGAGTATCAGATGGAGAAGGTAAGCTACTTAAATGGACACAAACTCCTTTTGATCCTGTTCAACACAGCAACAGATTACCCATTTATATCTTTGGGACTTTCTCCAATTGAAGGGAGAAAGTCACATAGTCATATTCAGTACCAAATTCAAACTTGCCTAGAAAAATAACTGCATTCCAAACTATGAGTTTAGACCTGGAACTGAATTTTCACTTACCATTGCTTTTCTCCACGAAGGGCAAGAACAGCCTTTGGCTTCCATCAAGAAAAAGCCATCTTGAAGAATAGTTAAAGCAGGTGTTTTGCTTCAGCTTATATTATCTCACAGACCTGATTCCTTCCAGGTGGAAAGGACAACCTGTAATATACAACAGATGAAACATTCAGAAAACAAGAGTGATGGTTATAAATACAATACAGTAAGGTTGTAGCTAGTTTATACACTGAATATCATTAACTGGAAAAGAAGGGATCTAAGCTGATGATCATAGTCACAAATTTTCAGTGTGGCACATGCAGTAAAAAAACTGATTTAAAGCTCACATGAAACTTCTTATTCATCTATGTGCTAATCAGACCTGGTTAATATAAACCTATAGATTCAACACAAACACCAGTGACTCTCCGTGCACTTCACATACTTAATTTCTCCTACTGCCGTTTTCAATTGCAGGTTCTTCACTTTGACAAAATTGCAGGACTTGGAGGAACTATTCAGACCAAGGTACAGAAATCTAAGGTACATTTATTTCTCTTTCACATGTTTCTTCTGAGACTAGACTGTTCTGACTGTGCTTCAAGTAGATTCAATGCCTTCCCAAACCTCTGCTAATGCTCTGAATTTAAGAGATATAAGTTTAAAAAAAAAAAAAAATAAATAAAATAATAAAAGACCAGCTGCACGTGTTGCACCACAACAACTGACAGGACAGGAGAGGATGCTTTGAGTACCAGGCTACCTTCTTGTGTAGATGAGTGTCTGCACACCTGCAAATGCTGCTGGGGAAAAGCGCTTGAAAGGGGCTCAGCACCTGGGGCCAGGGTACAGCAGTCAGATTTTGAGCTGAGACTCCAAAGTGGGGCAGGAAGAGACTTCGTCAGAAAAGAGCCCAGAAGCCTCAAAGGCTGAAAAGTAATGACGCTGTTCCAAAAGCTAGAGGGACTTTTCCAGCCTCAAATTCCCACTGCTAACCCAAGAACACCATGAGGAGTCCCAGTACCTTGATAACCACCTGTGTGCTTTTTTCCATGTTAATCTGCTGCCTCTGTAGAGATAACACAAGCCATGCTCCCTGGCTTGTCCCCATCCACTTGGGATCCACAAGCACTTGCAAAGAACAAGATGGTTTTTTTTTTAATAAAGAAAAATAAAGGTAATATCAGCTAGAGAATTTAGTGGCTGTTTAACCATCTAGAAAGGAGCAGTTCAACACAATTCTCCTTCACATAAAACAAAGTCCCAGCCACTGTTTAACACTGTGCATTTTTCTTGCGTGCTCTTAGCCTGTCACTGGGAGCACTATTCTTGGGGCATTAGACAGTTGATCTATTTTTTCACTATATTCCTGACTCCCTTGTCATCTAGAACTCTTCTCCCATCTGCAGCTTCAGCAGAAAGCTACCATGAAAATGCAAGCAGAAGCTGGGAACTAGAGGCTCTGTACCTATGATAACTTGCCAACTGCAATCATTGACACCTGAATTTTTCTTTTTGTCACTTCATTCCTGAGCCATACGGTTGCAGATTCATCACTGAGGTTTTCTGCTTGTTATCACTTAGAATTAGTGTCATCACATGCTATGAATTAATTGTATATCATCAGTTGCCTATATTGAACATCCAATCCATGGAGCTTTTGGACTGTAGTACATGTTCATTTGTAAATGTCCAAACACTGTGCATTTTCCCATGTCATTTATACCATATAAATAATTCTCTTTCTGGTATAATAAACTAACAGCTATATGTTTTTATCTTCTTATCAACAACTCAGTGTGGCAAGTCTGTGAATATCCACATCCTGTTTAAAGAACTTCTCTCTGATATCACTGCACCAAAAGCCAATTATTCACTCCACATTGCCAACAGACTCTATGCTGAAAAAACCCGTCCAATCCTACCGGTGAGTTGTATATTAGAGTGATATCTTGCTAAACCCTCTATAAATCTGTGATCCAGGAGGACTGGCCAGAGTAGGTGACATGTTGATCTAATGGTCCTCACTGGTGTGGACTTCCACAGCTTTTCCCTTTTCCACAGCCCTGATAATAGCCTGAATAGAAAGTAATTCCAGGCAAAAAGATGGCCCTATTCAAAAATGAATGGAGTAATAAACAAAACTATTTGGTAATGTAATTCCCCCCTCCCCGCTTGCTCCCCCAAAGCCTTTTAATTTTAATAAGTTGTTTGTTTTTTTCCCAGAAAATAATTTTACTTCAGCGTATTTCTTCACTTGAAAATCTCACATGAAAACAACCTTTGAAAGTGTTAAAATCTTTCATTTGACATTTTCTAAACAAAATACACACATACTCTAAATCAAAGAAGCTGATTTTTAAAAATAAGGAAAAAGGGTTTTAAAAAAAGGAGTAGACATAATGATAACAAAACATCTGAAATGAACCTCAAACAGTGGTTTTGGATCATGCTTTCTTCAAGAAAACATTTAAACATTTTTAATATATACTTTTAACTGGTCAAGTAATAAAAATGTCAGATTTGAAAATGTCATGGATCAGGATACTTTTTTCTGGCCAAGCTTTAGCAGGTTCTTCCGGGAAGTAAACAATGAGAACAGACTAACTATGGCAACATTATAAAAATCCTTTTAGCCATATTTTATTCATACTGATTTTATTTTATTTTTTTTTTAATTACTAGTTTGGTGGCTACAATTGTTCTCTTTACAGATCTACTTAAAATGTGTGAAAAAACTGTACAGAGCAGGTCTGGAAATGGTCAACTTCAAAACAGCATCAGATCAAGCCAGACAGCTCATTAATTCCTGGGTAGAAAATCAGACAAATGGTAAGGTCAGACAAGATTTTGAAATATACTTCCCTCTCACAACTGTATTTGAATGACTTCTGGAAAGACTAAATATTAGAGGAGAAATTTCCTCCTCCTGTCCCCATTAGTGGATATTTCTTGTGGAAAAGTATGACTCTCTTGCACCTATGTGGCAGTGTCAGTGTGTTTTAAACATCTGGCAAAGACAGAGGTGCCAGGATACGCACACTTTATATGCACACGTTTTGTGTCTGGGGAGCTTAACTCATGCAAGGTTAGTCCCAGCTTCTCTAGAATATTGGCATAATTTTACAAGGATGTGATGGATGGGTAAGAAGTGGGCTTTTAGGGGAAAAAGTAATGCGTGCACTAGGCTGATGGAGGGAAAGGAACGATTCAGGAGTTTGTGTACATTTATCCTGTTGAGGTGGGAGGAAAAACAAGAATGAGTGTGAGAAAGAAGTACAGTGAGAAACATAAAATCTATGTTGCTGCTTTCCTCTCCTGTTCCTTCTTTTCTGTATAAACCTTTTCCAAGTACTGGTTAGAAATATTCCTGGGGATGTAGTCTTGAATGCACCTGTCCTCTTGACAAAATGTCTGGCCAGGTGCCAGTTGTTCTGTATTAAATCATCCTCATGAACCTGAGTTTCACATGCAGACCTTTGAAGAAGAGGAAGTCCAGTCAAGCAGCAGCATGTTGATTAACCTCTAAAATGCAGGACTACTGCTATGAAACTTACCACTCTCTGCCCTGCTTCTTCCTTAAAGGACAGATCCAAGATTTCCTTGTGTCAGGCTCTGTTGATCCCGATACTACGCTGGTCCTCGTGAATGCCATATACTTCAAAGGGATATGGAAGACGGCGTTTAACGTAGATGACACTCGGGAACTTCCCTTTAGCGTGACAAAGGTAGGAGGGCACAGACACAACTTCTGGCCAGGAAGCCAGGCTGTTGGCTTGCACAGCCAGAAGGCTGAGTGTTGCACACACAACATGCTGTGGTCATTATCCAGGCGACTTAGCTGGGCCCCTCGCTGTCAGGTTTGCAAGAGCTGTGTCTGACCAGAGCACACCAGCAGACAAGAGAGGAAAATTGGAGACACAGCTCTTCTTCAAAGGCAACATGCCTGAAGATCAAGTCCTGTCCCTTTCAAGGGCTTGTACATTTGCTTGCTTAAAGAAAAAACTGCTTCCCGGTCACATTGTCTCATGTTTCTGTTTTTGCAGCAAGAAAGCAGACCTGTGCAAATGATGTGTCAGAACAGCACCTTCAAAGTGGCAGCGGTGCCTGCAGAGAAAATGAAGATCCTGGAGCTTCCGTACGCCAGTGGGGAGCTGAGCATGTTGGTGCTGTTGCCTGATGACGTCTCTGGCCTGGAGCAGGTATGGCCCTGGCAGAGAAGGCAGAAGAGTTACCACTGCAGTGGCACTTGGCTACCATCAGGCCTTTTGCTGTCCATTTACACCCCAGCTGCACACACCACTGCTGTGCTGGGCAGGCAGGGGAGCACAAAAGCCCCCAGGTGCTACCAGGTGCTCAGGCAAAGACTGGCCTCTTAGAAGACCCCTAGACTCAGTCTAATGAAATGAAGGTAAAGGAGCATAGTGCTGCTGTAGCCCTGCAGAAGAAGAGGTAGGTATGGGCAGATATAATTTTTTTTCATTGGGAGTTAATTTCACCCACCCCTTCATTTGAACTGTTGAGGATATGTTGTGAAAACTGATGAGAATTAAGTATTCTTTGCAGGAATCATTTGTGTTTTGTTTTGGTTTTTTTTAAATATCCTCATTAAACATCATAAATGTGCTGCTTTCAAAAATTGTTCTTTTTATGGAATGAAAAATAGTTCTTAGTAAAATATTCTTGATTTTGAAATGTTGAAATCAATCAAGCTAAACTAACTGATCAATAACACTTCACCAATTAAAGACTTCAGAGAGTCTTAAATATAAAGATGGAAAGGAAATGCATATAATATATTTGGAAATTACACATCAAAGACTTAAGTCAGTCAGGTGAACTGGATTATCTTCATGCAGGATTTCTGAAAGAAGTAGCAAAAAAATCTGAATTCCAGTGTCAATAATTTAAAATAAATTTATCAAGGTGTTATTACATTATCTATCATTGCTCAAGAAAGGGAAAAAATGTTGCAGCCTGCATGGTATTAACCCATTATTCTTATTTCAGCATTTTTTTGGAATTATGTTGTAGAGTTATTAAAGGTGTAGAAAAGTGAGTATTTCTTAGGTACTATCAACTGTAGGTAAATTTTCATGGCCATTTTTTCCAATCTCTTTCACATGCTGGCTAGAGTTGGTAGGTTGTGAAACTGTTGGGTTGGAGTTGTGCCTCATGAGACGCAAGATTATTTGGCCAGAAGGGAATGTGTCAGATGGGTAAGGAACTGAATAAAAGGACAGTGACACAGGATGTACTGAAGAGGTAAATAATAAACTACAAGAAGGATGTTGATAGGACTCTCTTCAGGAACCATTCTGCTTTGGGTTTTTTTATGATAGCCTTGATTAAAAAGAATGGTAGGAAAAACTTGTATTCACATCCCAGGCATTTCAGTCCCTGCCTCTCTTTGCAGCTTGAGAACAAAATCAGCTTTGAAAAACTAACAGAGTGGACCAGTCCCAATGTGATGGAAAAAAAGAGAGTGAAAGTGTACCTCCCACGCATGAAGATTGAGGGAAAATATAACCTCACATCTCTCCTAACAGCCTTGGGCATGACCGACCTGTTCAGCCCTTTGGCCAACCTGTCTGGCATCTCTTCAACAAAGAGCCTGAAGATGTCTGAGGCCATCCATGAGGCGTACATGGAAGTCAGTGAAGAGGGCACCAAGATGGCAGGCTCAGCGGATGTGATGGGAGACATCAAAGATTCCTCTGAGTTTCCAGAGTTTAGGGCTTCCCACCCTTTCCTTTTCTTTATCAAACACAATCCAACCAACATCATCCTCTTCTTTGGTAGATATTGTTCCCCCTAAAGAAAGAAAGAGCTGGAAATAATGCTTGCCTTCCCCTCAGAAATAGACCCCCTTTACCCTAACACTGTAGTGGAATCTCATATCTTCAATATTTTCTCCAAGTGGAAAGCCTAATCTAAGAAATGCCTATCTGGGAATCTGCCATAGCAAAGCCATACCTGCAGGTGAGGAAACAGCAGCAAGCATGTTTACTCCTTTCCCTTCTCATGCTGGTTTGCTCAAGGTGAGCAAAGACTGACCAACAGAGAATAGAGGCACCCACCAGCCAGGAAGGAGCCAAGTGATTTTCACTTGAGGAACAAGTTGCAGACATGACTCCAAGTCTCTGGGAGTCCGTTACATAGAAAGCCATGGGCTGTGCTCATCCCATTCCCTGGTAGCATCCTTCTGACAATCCCATGTTGTTGTTCCTGAAACACAGGATTTGAGATCTCCAGTCTGGAGGAGATGCTTTTGGATAAGATTCTGCTATGCAGCTTATTGACTGGTAAATTTTAAATATTTTTACTTAGCTGTTGGGAAATGTGTACGTGTCCACTATCACCAGACTTGTCCTCTCACTGAGTTCCTCACCTAATTCTGAATTTCTTGCATAGGTTCTCCAAAGTCATGGAGAGTCTCCCTTCCACTTCAGAGAGTGTGAAGAGATCTAACTTTGTGTAGGGGCAGTTATGCCTTCTCACAGAGTGTAGATTCAAAGCCTGAAACATGGATATCCGAATGATCCAGAAGTCAGTGAGAACTGACAGGCAAAAAAGCTGTCTGAATTCTTGTTTAAAACATTGGAAGACACTTTAAATTTTACAACATTTGGGTGTTTTTGTGAAAAATCCTGCAAGTGGTATCAAAGAACCTGATCTCTCTATGGGATTTGTGTGAAAAAACCACAGTTTTCAAAATAGTCCCTGTCTTTGTTGAGCTTGCTTAGCAAGTAAGCTTTAATTAGTCCCTGGAAAGCCCCCAGGTGAAGTTCAAAACTCGAGTACATTATTCTTCCATGAATACAGCTGGGCTTCTTTGTTCCTATGGTACTTCAAGGATATCTCTCTTGTTTTTAAGAAATACATGAAGATCCTAATATTCTCTGTCTTTTTCTTTCTATGTGTCCATTGCCATCTGCAAATATGGATATATTGGCTCAATACTATGTCCTGTTTTCAGTCTAATCATATGTTATTAATTTTGATGCACACAACTGATTTTTTTTTGTTAATAAATAAAAATAATAATAAAATAAAATCACAAATGCTTGTCATGAGAATTATATTAATTTTCTGGACCATAAACTCCTAAAAAATATCAGTATATTGGTAAGTGTTATGAGTAAAATGGGATTTAGTACAAAATGCTATTTTTAGAATGAATAAAGCACATAGATATGAAGTTCCCTAGGCATTTATGAAATGCATAAATGCACACGTCTAGAGTTTGATTCCTCTCTGTATTACAGATTACCAAGAAATGGCCCAATGGAATACTAATATATTCCTACATATTTTTCAATATAATTCCAATGAGTATTAAAGATGCACTGACAGTTATTCTGGTAAATATTTCAAGGAACAGCTATTCCAGCAGCTCTGTCATTTTAGATGACAAAATAATCTGAAAATCATATAACTCAAAAAGCGGAAGAAAGAATAAGTAGATTGACAACTATTAGGCAAAGCATTTCCCCATTGAGAGTCTTGAGGGAAGGAACTGTCGTTAATGTTGGTTATTTCCATGTTAGCACATAATGTGCTATGATAAAAACAGATCTGTAAAGGAAAGCAGCTGGTGTGACAGGTCTGACATCCACATTATTTTAATACCATCGGGATATTTGTGATACAGACTCAGCTGTTTTTCAGTGGTAAAACCAGCTATTTTGCCAAGTATACTTTAATTTTTGTTCTTTAGAAATAAAAGCAGAGATATGAACAGCTCCAAGACATGCAAAATTCCAATATCTCAAGCTTTATCATAAGCAGCTTATTCACCTTTTGCATCTCTTGTGGCCAGAAGCAGTTGATTCAGTCTGCTAAATTTAAGAGCTCATACAATTAAATTAGAAGACTTGAAAAGGGTTACATTTGCAAACTAGCTTTCCTATGATTATTAAACTGGAAAGTGCTTAAAATACAAAGATATGCCTCAGTGACCAGCGTTCTTTCCTGAATGACAACAAAGGTCAAAATGAAGGAATGGGAAAAAAGCAAAGGAGCCATGAGGCTTACATGCAAGCTCAAATCTTCCCCATTCTCAACAGGGAAAACAGAAGACAGCAAAAAGTGCAAATTCAGTAATACTGAACCAAACCTGCAACCAAGTACCAACGCTAGGACTGGCCCTGGCCAGCACAGACCACATAGGAGGCACGCTGTTTAAAGGGTAGTGGAAAAGTATTCCCCATGAAGGGAGTGGCAGACCTGGCTGGTGGGATGACAAGTGCCTGCTGTGACCTCTGAGCTCTCCAAAACCCTGGGGAGATTTGGGAGAAGTGGCCGTCCCTGTGCCCCAGAGAAATGGGGTCTGTGGTTCAGCCTCTCTGTGCTCTCACCCACCAAGCAAGCATGCAGAGGAAGGGTGCAGGTGCTCCAGGGGCACGGCTGGACCCCACGCTCTGCCTGAGCACCTCTGCGCTTTCACCTGGCGGGTTTCATTTCCAGGCACAGTTCTGGTTCGCACACCAATGGGCAGCTGAGCCTATTTTAAAAAAAACCAACAAAACAACAACAGCTAAAATTTTAACAATATTAAAATGCTCCAAAAGTTTTTATTTGAAAAAAGACAAAAATAAATAAACCTTGAAAACCTCCATGTTGCTACTGGCATTGTTGTCATAGCCTTCCAAAGGCTCCTGGCACTTTCGTTTTCTGAAGAACTGAGACCCTGTTTCTCTGACAGGCTGCTCTGCAGCACCAGACAGAAGGTTTGGCAGGTTACACATGGGGGGAAAGACAAAGTCTGAAACCTTCTGCACCTCCAGAAATCACAAAGAGAAGTCAAAGGGCCTCCCAGTATGAGGCGATGTTGCTCCCCATACAACATGGAGAAGGTACTCCTCTGTGGGACCTGCCAGACTCTCCCATTCCAAGTGCCTCATCTACACCACAGTACTTTCTTTGCACATTAATGTGCAATAACCCTGCTGTCTCCATCTCCCTTGAGATTTTCCTCTACACATAACACAAAATCACAGAACAGCTGAGATTGGAAGTGACCTCTGATGATTGTCTATTCCAAGCTCCCTGCTTCAAGCAGGGTTAGCTACAGCAGGTTGCTTGGGAGCATTCTCTTCTGGATTTTGAATATTTCCAAGGACAGAGGCTCCACAGTCTCTTTGGGCAACTCAGCTTTACCTCCCTCCCCATAAACAAATGTATTTTCTTAAGTTTAAATGTAATTTATGCTATTTGAAGTTGTGTCCATTCCCTCTTGCCTGTTCCCTGGAGAAAGTCTGGCTCCATCTTCTTCTCACCCTCCCATCAAATAAGTTACGCACATGGATAAGATCCCCCCTGCACTTCTGCACTTTCTTCTCTCCAGGGGAACAAGTCCTATCTCTCTGAGCCTCTCCTCTCATGACAGATAGGATCCTTCATAGGATCCTTCTGAAGATGCCTTCACTAGAGAAATCCACTCTGCCAACACTGAGGTGTGCACATTCCTGTCACAATCTGTGAGAGATCAAGGCAGCACTGCAGGCAACAATGTCCATCTCTTCAGAATGGCACAGTGCTCCTGCAGAAAGACACCAGGTGGGCTGTGAGCTCCTGTCTGAAGAAGCTTAACCAGACACCTCATTTTCTTCAGACTCAAGAAAGAACCATCCTACAGGACAAGTGAGAGAGGAACCCTCGTTGATAGCTACAGCACCAAGGTCTGCAACAGCAACTAACTAAACAATCACTGGCATTCACTCTCAGCAAGACAAACAAGAAACAATCAACATGCTCTTTTCTACTGGCAAAAGAGCAGCAGCGTGGATGAGCACAAAATCTTGAGTTCTGCGTGGGTGGTTGTGATTGGATGAGAGGCTTTGGTCTGTGAGCTGACCTGGGCTTCATATCCTTTTGGAAAGGCTCAAATGTCCAAGAGTCTGTTGGTTTAGGGACAGCTCCACAATGAAATGCCTGTCAGAGGAAAGGGCAGTAGAGCCTTAGCTGACCTGTTTCGTGGGACAAGCATTGTCAAACAAGGATGTGTGGCAAAATACATCCTTCTGCATTTGTGCTGCCTTACACAGCTGTGCTGGACAGGGCAATCCATTATCTTTTATCCCAGGAAGCATTTCTTATAGTAGCCTTCCAATATCTGCAGGGGGCCTACAAGAAAGCTGGGGAAGGGCTTTTCATAAGGGCAACTAATGACAAGACAAGGGGAAATGGGTTTAAGCTGGAAGAGGGTAGGTTTAGATTAGATATTAGGAAGAAGTTCTTCATTGTGAGGGTGGTGAGACACTGGAACAGGTTGCCCAAGGAAGTTGTGGATGCCCCCTCCCTGGAAGTGTTGAAGGCCAGGTTGGATGAGGCTTTGAGCAACCTGGTCTAGTGGAAGGTATCCCTGCTCATGCAGGGGGGTTGGAACTAGATGATCTTTAAGGTCCCTTCCAACCCAAACCATTCTATGATTCTATGATTCTATGATTCTATGATTCTATGATTCTATGATTCTATGATTTCAGGTACAGGAAGGTTTGCTTAATCTCACCAGACTCCATGACAGATCTGAAGTTGCCAAGTAGACTATGCAATACCTCTTATATTCTTACAAGACTGCACTGGTGGCTGATCATGATCAAGATTTTTACTTGTGGAATGATGTCGTTGCTTCTGCAACTTGCTTTGCATTAATCATTCATTTGACCAATAAAAAATAGAAATGCTAACAAAAAACAGTAACCTGGGTTGTGCATTAACACACTTCTAGAGGAGTGTACTGCCCCTTCTCTTCTGCAACATAAACATTCCTTTTGTTAATGAATATATTAAACTCAGAGGTATTTTGAAAACCATGACATTACTAACACAATTAATGCTGCAAATTGGCTGTTATGAAACAACTGTACTGACTCACTGGACATCTTTGTAGCTGCTAAGTTACAAGCTGTCTATGATGATCCAAAGGTGATTCAGGCAGATGGTGCACAAATGCCAAGGTGGCTCACATACAGTGAGCTGGAGCGTACCGCTAGACAGTTTGATTGCCAAGGAAAAAGATTCAAGGCATATTCAAAAGTTAGAAGTAACAGGGTAAAACATATTGTCTAATCCTCTGACTCCTGAGCTGTAACATATACAACAATGGATCACGGCTGTGAGTGTCAAAGCTTGTTTGAACAGAAACAAAGCGGTCTTAAGCAGGAAAGGCAGAAGGGGCAGCAGCAGCAGGAACAGCTTGCAGTTTTGGGAGCACTCCCAGTTGTGTGATTAAAGGCATTCACCAGGTACAGACACATTCACCCATTTGTCCTGTCTTTCCACCAGCATGGTGATACCATTTTCAGCTAAATGGGACTCACAAGAGTGGTGACCAATTTATGTACCGCTCCTGTGAGAGAACAGCTCGTTCTCTTTACAACAGATGTGCAGTGATGGGCCATAAATGTGAGTCAAGGCCTAATGACGTTTCCCCAAAGCACTGTCACTGCATAGCAATGGCTGTGGCAGACCAGCCTGGGCTACAAAATGTGCCATGCAAAGTACGAGTTGTATGTAAGTGCACCAGGCCAGGCTGAGGTCCTCATGGTTACTATTGCACCGTGCGCAGACACAGGGCTTCGATCTTATTACAGGTACTGAAACGTGGTGGGACAGTTGGCACAACTGGAGCGTTGCCATAAATGGCTCTAAGCTTTTAGGAGAAACAGATCAGGAAGGCGAGGTGGTGGAGTTGCCCTTTATGTAAGAGAACACCTGGTACATATACATGGAGCTGCTCCTCGGGGTGAATGATGAGAGGGTTGAGTGCTTATGGGTAAGGATTAAACGTCAGACTAACATGAGTGACATAGCAGTGGGTGTTTGCTACAGGCCATCTGGTCAGGAGGATAAAGTGGACAAGGCCTTTTACAGTCAGGTGAAAGTAGCCTCACAGTTGCAGTCCCTGGTGCTCATGGGTGACTTCAACTACCCCAACATTTGCTGGAAGAACAACACTGCAAGTCAAATGCAATCAAAGAGGTTCCTTGAAAGCATTGATGATAACTTCTCTCACAAATGACTGAAGAGCCAACAAGGAAAAGAGTGCTGCTGGACCTTGTCCTATCAAATAATGAAGGTGTAGTTGGGGATGTGAAGGTCAGGGGCAGCCTTGGCTGTAGTGACCATGAGATTGTGGAGGATCCAGCTAGGAGGAAACAGGGCAGTAAGTAAGACTGCAACCCTGAACTTCAAGTGAGCTAACTTTGGCCTCTTCAGGGACCTTCTTGGAAGAATCCTGTGGGATCAGACACTAGAAGGAAGAGGGGTGCAAGAGAGCTGGTTGATATTCAAACATCACATCCCCCAGGCTCAAGAACAATGCAGCCCTGTGTGCAAGAAGTTGAGCAAAGCTGGGAGAAGGCCGGCGTGGATGAACAAGGAGCTCCTAGCAAAACTCAAACAGGAGGTGTACAAGAGGTGGAAGCAAGGACAGACCACTTGGGAAGAATATAAGGGCATCACTGCCACATGCAGAAATGTGATGAGGAAGGCCAAGGCTCAGCTGGAACTAAATCTGTCAAGGGAGGTCAGAGACAGCAAGAAGGGCTTCCTCAAATACATCAATAACAAAAGGAAGGCCAGGGAAAATGTGGGACCACTACTCAATGGGGCAGGGTACCTAGTAACAGAGCACATGGAGAAGGCAGAGTTACTGAACGCTGCCTTTGCTTCAGTCTTCACTGCCAAGGCCACCCCTCAGGAATCCCTGTCCCAAGTGACCAGTGAGGGAGTCTGGAAAAAGGAAGACTTTCCCTTGGTCTATGAGTATCGGGTTAGAGATCGACTGTGCGACCTTAGCACCCACAAGTCCTTGGGCCCTGATGGGATGCACCCACGTGTGCTAAGGGAGCTGGCTGACATCAATGCTAGGCCACTCTCAATCATCTTTGAGAGCTCATGGCAATCAGGAGAGGTTCCTGAACACTGAAAGAAGGCAAATGTCACCCCTGTCTTCAAGAAGGGTAAGAAGTAGGACCCAGGGAATTACAGGCCAGGCAGTCAGACTTACCTCAATCCCCGGAAAGGTAATGGAACAGCTCATCTGGAGGCCATCTCTAAGCATGTGAATGACAAGAAGGTCATCAGGGGTGGTCGATATGGATTCACCAAAGGGAAATCATGCCTAACTGACCTGATTGCCTTCTATGACAGAACAACTGGCTGGATAGACAAGGGGAGGGCAGTGGATGCTGTATACTTTGACTTGAGGATGGCCTTTGATACTCCCATGACATCTTCATTGGCAAACTCAAGAAGTGTGGACTTGATGACTGGATGGTGAGGTGGATTGAGAACTGGCCGAATCACAGAGCTCAGAGGGTTGTCATTGGTGGTGTGGAATCAAATTGGAGGACTGTATCTAGTGGTGTCCCCCAGGGGTCAATACTGCGTCCAGTGTTGTTGAACCTATTCATCAATGACTTAGATGAAGGAACAGAGTCACTGGTCAGCAAATTTGCTGATGATACTAAACTGGG
>NW_010293432.1:0-209 GCF_000700745.2 Antrostomus carolinensis
TGCTGGCGCTGTCCCTGCGCTGCGCGGCTGCCGCCGTCCCCCTGGTTATCTGGCACGGCATGGGTGAGCCGGCACCGGCAACGGCACCGGGGGGCGGGGCCGGCCCTCCGGTAACGGCTTAGCTGGCGGGGACCCGAGCAGGCCCCAGGGGTCCCCCGGCCTCCGGTGTCCCCCTCCTCCAGAGCGCGGGGTTGTGCGGAGGGCGGGAG
>NW_010293432.1:244-17836 GCF_000700745.2 Antrostomus carolinensis
TGGCAGCTCCCGGCCCGGGGGCAGCAGGGAGGGTTCCCGGTGTGGTGGTTGCGGAGGTGAGGTGAGGGCCTGGGCGGTGGCGTGACAGGGTGTCGCGGTGTTCCCTTTCACAGGAGACAGTTGCTGCAATCCACAAAGCATGGGCTACATTAAAAAAATAGTGGAGAATAAAATCCCAGGGATTTATGTTCTGTCTCTCAAGATTGGAAACAACCTGATCCAGGTAAGTGACTCCGCTGTCGCTGTGGTTCTGGTTGGTGAGGTGGTGGCCGGTGTGTGGATCTGCAGGTGTGATAGTTACTGCAGTCTCTGTTACTAACGTGGTTCCACAAGCATTCACGTCGTGCTTTCCCTGCTGTTTTTTTTTCCTTCTTTATGAAGTGAACACCTTTGACAGGTAGAAACCAATAAAGACTAGAAAATACTTGTGGAAAAGCACTGAGGAAAAAACAAATCCCTAGTCAAAACTGGATTGATATGCAAATCGACTGATTAGCACTCTAACCACTCCAGGGAATACAAAGGCTTGTGATAAGTTACTGTGCTAAAGCAAAGCTTGATCCTTTGCCATCGTGTTTGATTTGCAACTGTTTATCATTTGATTTGCAACTGTTTATTGTTTGATTCACAACTGTTTATTGTTTGATTTACAACTGTTCATTATATTACAACTGTACATCTTCAGTGTAAGAAAGATACAGACTTCTGCACCTTTGTGGTTTCTATCAGTTTTATGCAGCCCACTGGAATGTCTTTAGATAGTCTCTGTGGATAATGTGCAATGTATGTTTATTTTCTGGGATCTGGAGAAGATGGGTGAGGTTTGAGTTTTATTTTACATATATATATATATATACACACACAGAATCTGGAGGGACTCAGATTGTCAAGAATTTTGGGGAGGTGTCACCATTGTGTATGAAACAGTTTTGCCAGGCAGAACAGGAACAAAAACATGATGAAGGGAAGTCTCAAAACTTGAATTTCACTTCTGTCACGCTGTCAAGGTTAAGATCCTCTTTCAAAAGCAGAACTGTTAGTTATCTATTTGTAGAGATTAAAATAACAGCAGCTGATGTAAAGGTACAAGTTACACCTTCTAATCTGGGTAATCCACCAGGATATGGAGAACAGCTTCTTTATGAACGTGAACGATCAAGTGAGGGAGGTGTGTGGCCAGCTCGCAAAGGACCCTCACCTGAAAGGCAGCTACAATGCAATGGGCTTCTCCCAAGGAGGCCAGTTCCTGTGAGTTGACTTCTCTGTTCCATTTCCAGTGATTTTTTGGTTGGCTTTTAGGTTCTGATTTAAAACTTTTCTCAAGTACTAAGCAAATATAAACTGACAAACCCCTTCATAAAGGTTGGAGTGCTGGGACGTGCTTCCCTGTAGCCCAACTCTACCAGGAGGGGTTAATTCTCTTTCCAAACATTACCCAAGTGCCTGAGCCCACTCAGTGACAAGCTGAGAGCTGCTTCTGAACCAGCTTTGGTGGCCTGGGTGTGCTGAACACCATCTTAACTCCTTCATCCTTCTCCACAGGAGGGCGGTGGCCCAGAGGTGTCCTTCTCCTCCCATGCTCAATTTGATCTCCGTTGGAGGGCAGCACCAAGGTAGTGTCCTCTGAAGTTATGGTACCTGCTGACCACTGTGAAGGGTGGGGGGCTCTTGTTGGCAGGAGGAATGATTTTTTTTGCTCCCCTTCCTAAAAACTGACCATTTTCTTATGGATTAAGCTGTCCCTTTGTTCCTGTCTCAATCTGGTGATTTGCTTTGGCCCAGTTGTTAGCTGACTACTGTCTTGGTCTTGCTTAACTGGTGATGAGAAGGGACCTTTGTAAGTAGATGACTTATTGTCTGGGTACAATTCTTATGTCCTTTGGAAGCACTTGGGATTAGTTGTTTCAGGAGAAGAAATTTCTAACTGCAGAGCAAAGCCTTTGTGAAACCACACCTTCTGGGTCACAGGGATATTTTACAATCGGCATCTGGAAGGTTAAAAAAGCCCCAAGGAAAGGGAGGTGCTTTTTGCAGTAGATTCAAGAGGAGTATGAAATGGGGTTTAAGAGATGTGTGGTGAAGAGTGGCTGGCAATGAATTTCAAATACTCCCCTGAGACATTCCATGGCTTGAGTCTATTTTTTTGTAGTGTAGTGGAAGGTGTTGTAGGGAACCCTGCTGAGACCTCCTGGGAAGGCCAGGCGAGCTGGACAGCATCCTGCTTGTCTACAAGCTCCCATTCTCCTGAGCAATGCCCTCAGCTCAAGAACATCATCCATTATCTTTGTGTGCAACAGCACCCAGGGGCAGGAGGGCTGTCTAATGAGATTGCAGGATTAAAAGCCACCTGATTCCCTGGGTAATTCTTGCTGCTGCTCTGTCAGAGGGTGGTTCTTTACCAGCCAGAGGGATTAAGGGATTTGAGTTTGGCTCACCGAGCCGTGACACGTGTCTCTGTGCCCCAGGTGTTTATGGGTTTCCACGCTGTCCTGGTGAGAGCTCCCGTATCTGTGACTGGATCCGAAAGACGCTGGATCTGGGCGCCTACACACAAGCTGTTCAAGAGCAGTGAGTATCTGCATCAGGCTGCAACGACAGGGGCCAGGCCCACGTGAGAAGCTCTGGGTTTCTGGTCTGATCCTTAGTTTCTCTCTTCTCCAGCTTGGTACAAGCACAGTACTGGCACGACCCTCTGAAGGAGGAGGACTACAGGAAGAACAGCATCTTTTTGGCTGACATAAATCAGGAGAGGGTAAGGACCTGGCTGATGGATTAAATGCTACCAGGAGAGCAGAAGCCTTAGCAGCGTGTTCCTTCACATTAGCTCTCCCTGGCAGTAGTTTTGCTGGAGTTTGAAGGGGAGTGGTTTTTGCCCTGCATCCCAGGAATGTACAGAGTGTTTCTGCTGGTAGATTTATGAACGAGACTTACCTGTGGCAGAGCAGACCCTGTGTCACTGCACTCTTTTGGAGTGGGTGGTGTAGATATGCCACGTGCTCAGTCCACCCATCACCATTCAAGTGGGCAA
This sequence comes from Antrostomus carolinensis, assembly GCF_000700745.2. NCBI lineage: Eukaryota > Metazoa > Chordata > Aves > Caprimulgiformes > Caprimulgidae > Antrostomus > Antrostomus carolinensis. The sequence continues at coordinate 3,273 of NW_010293432.1, forward strand.
ATCCTCTCCCTCCCTCCCCTCTTTACAGCCTGAAGCTGAGGCTGGATGCCATGAGCACAGCCAAGGGAGCCTGGTGACAGAAATACACGTTCCTGCCTCCTAAGCTGGTGCAGTCCAGGGTTCCCTTTGCAGGTGCAGGGCAAGTTGGAGCAGATGTTTTCCCTGACCTGTCTCAGGGGCCTGTCCACTGATTTGTTGCTTTCCTCCAGGGCATCAATGAGACGTACAAGAAAAACCTGATGGCTCTGAAAAAGTTTGTGATGGTGAAATTTCTCAATGATACCATGGTCGACCCTCCAATCTCCGAGGTGAGGCAGGCAGGGTGGGTGCTGCTTTTGGGTGGTGTTTTGATTCTTGCTTGCTCGTTTCTGGTTTGCCCTTTGGTGGCAGAACTTGAGGCTGGTGAGGAGCAGGCTGAGAACCAACATAGGCCTGATACTGCCCTGTCTGCAGTAGCATGTCTCCAGCAGAAGCTGGTGAGAGCACATTTGTCTCCTGGGAGCCCTTCAGCAACTGTTTTATTGGTTTTATTCTGACAGTGGTTTGGGTTTTACAAGAGTGGCCAAGCCAAGGAGACCATCCCGCTCAAGGAGACCTCGCTGTACACAGAGGTACGTTCTGGGGACTAAGGGGTTTCTGCTATTTCCACTCTGTAGTGTCCCTGGGGCCTTGAGGAGCTCTAAACCCTACAAGCTGTGCTCTACTCACCATCTCTGCCATTCCTGGGGCATGGCCTCCTCTTGCCAGGAGCTGTTTGGGAAAGCATTTCTCTCCAGGCCAGTTCTGGCAGTGGGAATTATCAGTGGTGAGCTTACGCCTGGCTCAAGATCCCCTTCAGCATGTGTTCAATGAACTCAGCTCCTGTTTAAACCCTTTCTGTAAGAATCATCCAAAATGCCTTTTTCCTCCATGAGGAAAAGCTTTGAAGAGCAGAGGTGGAACCCACTCTAGTCTGCCAGCCACTTCTGCTCCAACGAGAGTCCCTGACCACCAGTGCTGGGTTCCTCAGCCTTTGGCTGTGGCAGGGCCCCAGGAAGCTCTGGTCTTGCTTTTCTCTGCAGGATCGCCTGGGGCTGCAGGAGATGGACAAAGCAGGAAAACTGGTGTTCCTAGGGGTGAAAGGGGATCACCTGCACTTCTCAGAAGAGTGGTTTTACACCACCATCCTCCCCTTCCTCCAGTGAAGCCAAGGGGAGGCACCCTGCAAGGGCACTGGGGAGGGTCTATCACTGTAGTTAATGCAGCTGCTACTGTGCAACAGCACTTTCTGTGGACAAACCTGCGGGGAATGTGGGGAAGGGGATGGGAAGAGGAGGGTTTTTTAGCTCAGCAGCCCTTACACTGTAGGAAGAGATGTAATTATGCTCAGATATGGGTGGACTGAGCTTTGCACTAACTCTGAGGCACTCCATCCTGCACAGGCCTTGTTTGGTTTGGTTCTCAGAGCTGTGGCTGTGCCCGTCACCTGGTGATGGTAAAATGATGAGTTGTGAGCAGTTTATTTTCCCTGTCACCTGTTCTCTGCAGGATGCAATGACAGTATTAACCAAAATCACTAGTGTAACAATGCCACATCTCTTAAGGGAACCGGCACGTAGACTTAGGTGGCTGTATGCAGAGGAAAAATATTACAGCCTCTCCTTCAAGATGGGGAAAAGGGCCAAATTTAGGGGTTTGAATTAAGCAGGTATTAACAGCTTGAACAGTTTTCAACTAATGGCTTGTTTTATGCACTTTTGTACAGCAACTGAAATCAATAAAGAACTTTACATCTAAACAACTCAAAAGAAAAAAAAAAGGGTGCTATTTGACAACTACTGGCAATTTGATTTGAGGGGAGTTGAGGAAATTCTGTACTCCCCCCCATGGGGAAAGTATTCACAGCAGTCTAGCAGGGTCAGGCAGCAAGGGGCATCTTGTCCTGCCTGAGGTCCTGTGTGCCCCCAAAGAGTAAACAAGACCCGTTGTAATGAGCAAGTTGGCATTAACTTTATTCTATCTTCTGTATAATTTTAAGTACATAAGAAAGGTTTTTTTCACAAGCCTCAGGAGAAGACAAGTACAAGTCACAGGACAGTCTCAAAATTAAAAAAAAAAAAAAATTGCATATTTTTTTTTGTAAGTTTTGTCCTAGAGAAAAAAGAACATTGACACTTTACAGAGGAAATGCATTTAAGATACGCTTATGCCACCCGAGGCATTGGAAAAATGAAGGTCAAAGCATGTGCAGCTCCCTTTATGGGTCCGTACAGTACTGTGTGTCTTAGATCCACCACTCTGCTCCAGGGCCCTGGAACAGAGGCTACAAGCTTCCACCAAAGTAAAGAGCCAAGCAACAGGGGAAAGGGGAGATTGAGAGGATTCATTTTATGGGGACTGATTGCAGATGAGGAAGAGAGTGATGAACCGACTTGATCCAACTCTGGTATTTACAATACTGCACTACTGACCCTGGAATGAAGGAGACCCTTCCTCTGCAGAAGGGGACAGGTTCAGAAGAACTGTCCTGGAAGACTGAACTTGAGTTCAGCTGCTCCAAGAAGGAAGCCCTGGGGCAAAGACTCCCTTGTGAGGGTGGAAGGCTGATGGAATAAGAGGTTCTCAGCTCCAAACTACCACCCAGACTGCCTGGGGGGGTAACTGCAGTTACTCCACTGCAGTCTCCTGTGGCACTGGTTAACAGAAAGCCTCCTGTCATGGCACAATCAGAAATACACTGATCTAGTAGGAATGATGAAAGAGAAATCAGGGTGAAATGCTACGGCCCAAGTCCTCAGCCTTTGGTCCAACAAAGTTATTCCCATGTCCTGTAATGCCACCAACTACTACATAGAGCTGGAATTGGCAGCTTCCAAGACCTTCTTGAGACATCTGCCATAGCAACTGGGTACTCTGGACCCTGACATAAACCATTATTTGTTAAAAGGGGAACAACATTCCTCTCTCACATTAAGTGTTTGCTTAAAGGCAATATAAAATAAAACAAAACAAAAAACTGAACAACACTCTGAAAGCCAACTGCCAGTACTGGCTGTGAAGGTCACTGAAAATCTGACTTGATCAATTGGGTGCAGTTAGATCAGACAAGGGGACAGAGAAAAAAAAAACCAACCAAAACCAAACCTTCCTGCTAATAGATGTGGACAATAACTGACCCACCACCTACACCAAACCCCAGGCAGAGGTGTTTCAGTGACGGCAGGTAGCTGTGTCTCTCGGGTAGAAGAGAAGCAGTTTGAGAGCAGAAAGGTACAAGAAATCTAAGAGAATCATCTGAAAGCAGATTTGTCCCACAGCAGGGCCAGGGAAGGGCATGAGCCTTGGAGCTTTTCTGCTTAGCCAGCTATTTCCGTCACAGTGGTAACCAACTTCTGACCGTTCCACACTGTCTTGAACTGTTCTGGGACAGGGAATTCAGTCTGGAGGGTAAAAAAAAGAAATCTGTTGTCAAAAGAGTTTAAACTGACCGAGATGAGTAACTACTCCCACTGCTTTAGGCATTGCTTTTCTTAAATAACACACTATGTTCCCTCCTGTACCACAAACACTGCCTGTTCCACCCCCCAGAGACCCTGAGGAAGAAAAAAGTCTCACAAAACAGCAAGAATCTCACTGGAAAGATAAACAACTTCATCTGCTGCTTTTAGCATCTGATCATCATTCTCAACCTCTGAGTCTAGAATTATCCCTCCAGACCTCACTGCAACCGGGACATTCCCTGCAGGGTTCAAAATACGAATCCTGCCCTTCATTACCCCAAGCAAACCACAAGGATTTCAAAAGTTAACACTTACAAAGTCACCAGCCTCTGTGGGAATAAGGACATTCATCTCTGAGGACTTGGCACTGACGATTTCGCAGTCTAGGGAGTTCTTGCTCAGATACACGTGGCAACCGTCTGTCTTGTTGATGGAAATCGTTGGCACTTTACCCATGACCTAGCAGGGGGGTCAGAGCAGCAGTTAGAGGAGCAGCAGCTTGAACTGGGCAACCACAACATTTTTCTTTTGCACTTGCCTTCAAGGCAAGAGGTTTGACTACCAACTTCTCTGCTAGAGACATGCTGGATTCAAATGCTCACAGCTTTGGCAAAAATCCAAAGTTATTTCTTGTTTTCATCTCTTTAGAACAAAACTACAGCAAACACTGGGCAAAGTGACCATCCCAAATCAGACACCAACATGGAATCAGAGGTGATTCTACTGCTGGCCTCCTGCTTTGGTATTCACATTGCACTGCCCACCTCACACAGACTAATCTTTTATCTAGAGCCTTGAAGCAGCTCAGTGAGGCAAATTTCCTAAAGGCTGGGCAGGGTGAGCTGCAGAGCTGTAGGACAGATGGTGTTTCATGAATGTTCTCCACAGATTCTGGAAATAAAACTACTCGAAGCAGCAGATGTGACAGACGCCCTGTCGTACAGCGCATCAGTCATACTGCAGGCAGAGAACAGGTTGCAGACACTCACCTGAACTTTAACATCCTTGCTGTTTATGATCTCTACGATGCCCACCACGTCATCGAACACTAGCCCTAGCTTCTTACAGTTATCTGCAAAGACAAGACAGAGGAGCTCACAGAAAGGGTTTGGAGATTCAGCCTTCAGACCAGCGGGCAGAAAGAGTTTTCAGGGTCTCTCCACTTACCAAGGGTGATGGAGTTGATCTTGCCTTTGATTTGGAGTGTACTATTTGTGCACTTGAAAACATATGCTACCTGCTTCAACTCTGTGTCACTGATGACCAGGTTAGAGGCATTCTCCTGGTTTTCCTGAAAAGGCAGGGAAAAGGCACTTTATTTTTGGAACACAGACAAATTAATCCATGTGAACAGCAGGGCAGTGCAGCCTCTTCAACAGCAAACTGCTGTGTACCTTCAGGCTGGTGCCTCTTACAAGAAAGGTCTTCAGGAGACCCTCCCTCCCTGCTGCAGAGCTCCCATCCCTCCATCCCACTCATGCTGACACCAGCTACTCACCACTCTCCACTTTTTGCCCTCTAATTCTAGCAACGGAGGTGCCTTTGGAGAGGTTTTTTGGGAGGGATTAGCATTACAGGCTGGTTTGGGAGCAGTGAAAGGTTTGGGTCCACTTCTCACAGGACCCCCTTGGTTCTTCAGTGCTGGATTCTTGTGGGTCTTCATATCATCTGAAACATGTCTTAAGCCTGCAAGAGAAGTCCAGCGTGAGATCCAGCTCTCCTCCAAGAATGCAGTTACATAAACACCAGACATCAGCGATCACAACAACCAGCACGGTTACAGTTTTTCAAAATACAAATAAATGATTGAGACTGGGCCTGAGCTGAGCCCAGGTATGAGTGACAGCAAGTGAGAGAGGCAGCAAGAAACACGTGACACAATAGTGATGAGAGCACAAGATGTACTGTAGAACCAGAAAGCACCAGCTCTTCCACTCTGCAGCTGGAAAAAGCCCTGAGCCAAGCACCTTGCCTTTGTTTCATGTCTGATACACCAACCAGGTAACACACACAAGGGAGGAGTTTTGTGCAAATACAAATAGATGCAAAATTGCACCTTTTGTACTTGAGATGTGCAGGCAACCAAAGGCTTCGCTCTCTGTTCCAGCTAGAGGTTAATCTCCTGCTACACCCACAGATGAGGCTGAGAATTCTAACTCAGATGTGCTCCCTTTGTCCCTGTGAGCTGCCTCAGGGCTGCTCCTGGCTCCCAGCCTCACCCTCAGACCAGATGGTCTTTTGTTACTGTCCAAGCAGGTGTATTGAGGGACAGCAGCAAAACAAGGGTTCACAACACAGCAGTGCTCTCACTCGAGCTGCCCTCCCTCCGATAGCTTCTTCCACCCACCAGAGGTGATGCCTTCTCCTCGATTGATCTGGGCGAAGAGTGCGGAGCGGGAGGCAGAGTCATCTGTGCTGCAGCTCGTGGGGGCAGGAGCCGGTGGGGGAGGAGGGCCTGGTGGGGGAGGCGCAGCCCCAGCTGGGGGAGCGGATGGAGATTTAGCCCCTTCTGTTGCTACAGGGCCCTGTAAGAGACCAGCAAGAGGAAAGGCAATTGCACAAGCTCCATATCTGCTGCAATAATCGTGCAATATTCATCTCAGCAGCTCCTGCAGATGAAGCCAGCACTTACTGTTTTGCTCCAAGTCAGCCCTGTGGTGTGATACTCTTTGATATAGGCCTGCAGCTCTGTCCAGATACTCAGATAAGCTTTCACCCAGTCCACTTGCTTTTTATCTCTGAGGACACAAGGAGACCATAAGGAGTGAGCAAGGTGCATTTGCCATTAAAACCCAAGAACTACAAACAGTTCTTCACATCTCTCTGCTTCTCAGATGATGCTGAGACAAGAGCAGCAATGCATTTGCTACCAGAGATTCCAGCTGCAACATGAATGCAAGGAATCTTGTCCCTAAGGATCAGGAAAGAACAGCTAAGTGAGGCTTTATAAATACGCCCTGCCTTTAAAAATAAAGCTGAATTAAAGACAAAGACAGCTGTGGTTAGAGACCGGAGTAGCTTCTACACACCCAGTCAGCTGTGTTCAATGACTTCTTTAAGAGAGAAAGTGAACTCACACATCCTTGTACTCCTTAAGGATCCGGTTGGTATAAAACATGGCAGCGTCGGTCATTTCCTTCACATAAGGACCAGGCTTTGGAGCCTAAAGAGGAAAGAACACACTGGCATGGAGCAGCTGACCAGGGAGCCAGGCTTTTTTCACTAGCCCAAGGAAACCATTTCCCCCAGAGTTCTTACCATGGCCACCCAGCCCAGGGCTGGGATGCTCTCGCTCACTGCCGATAAGTGATTGAACAGTTTGCTACCACGGTTCTTCTCCCTGAAATTCTGCACCACCTGGATTTGTTCTGAAATCGGTTTCAGAAGCGAGGAGAACACATTCTGCAGGACAAGAGGGGCAATAACAATTAAGTACATTAGTATTTCTCTGGAATGGCTGCACATCTTCATGGGTGGCTCTGCTCAGATGATGGTCACTTGGAGGAAGATTCCAACTGGCCCAAGTTACTGATACAGCTCTTGCCCAGGCTCAGCCCTCCCCATGAGCCGAGCTTGGACCCACAGCCTTGCTCCTCCAGGGCTGAAGTCATAGCTCCCAACTGGATTGGTACTATGGGAGTACGCCAAGAACTGTGACTCATGTTCAATCCAAGAGACACTGACAAAGCTTGTTAGTAATGACGACAGAAATAGCATTTGCCTTTCCTGGATTCTTTTGTTCCAAGACAGTTTGTCACATTTTTCCTCTCCTTTACAAACCCTCACAGAAAGGGGTGCTACACAGTCTTCTGCAGTTTGGGATCTACAGCCTGCATGACAGTCAGAGTTGCAGCAAGTCCTCGAGTCACCCTGTCAAGCTAGACTTCAGAATTGAAGTTACTTCTCAAATCAATCCCAGCCTTTAGTATTTGGATGATAAAAATTGTTCCTGTGCGTTGTCCACTTGGAACACTGACAGAAAGTGCTCACAAGTCCTCTGAGGTCAGAGCAGAGCAGCCAGGCAATTACATGTTTCCAGAGATGCCTCTTAAGCAAGTTTTCTTTCCTTTAAGATCAGAAAGTCTCCTGCTGGTGGCAGCAGCAAGGGACAAATCTGGGCACAACTTGCTTTTCAAAGCCTTGCCTTTTGCTCTCCCTTCCTCTGTTTAGATGAAAACAGAGAGGTTCCAAGCACCACAGGCCAGGCTACACCTTCAGAAGCTCCAGCCCAGCACCACTGTCAAGTAACAGGATGGGGAAATTCTTCACCACGAGCAATCACAGTTCATACATTTTGCATTTTGAACTGGCTACTCCAGAACTAACCAGACTCCTGCAGGACGACCTGCACAAAGACCTACACTAGATTAAGGTTGTTCTTTGCTCATAATCCTTTATTTAAATAATGTGTCAGTGGAATTTATAAGCAGATTCTCAGGCTAGAGGCTACGTAGAGCAACATCCCAGCAAGCCTGGTGTAAGATAAACCACCCTCCAATGCTGAGTTTAGGGAAAAAGATGCAGCTATATTTTGTGGTGAATAGGAAAGTGGCACAGAAACTCAGCTACCACAGTGTAACAGAAGCCATGAGTGAGCCAGATAATAACTGCAAAGAAAAGCAAGGAGGGATCCTGTTGCTCAGGAAAAACAGTTCTCAGCAGGGAAAAGCCAATGCATTCAGGATCAGATTCTCAGTCACACATCCTGCTGAGAAGCAGCAGCCTAAAGTGTTCAATTACTTGCTAAGAACAAATCAATCCTAAAAGCCCAGCTATTATTCAGAGGCCATTCAATAGAGACAAGCATCTGTTCTACTTCAGAGGGAGTTTAATGCCTGAAAGTCTATAAGCATCACATAATGAAAAGCACGCTCGATGCAAATCCCACTGTGGCTCCTGTCTCAGAGAAATTCCTGTCTGCAGGTTGCATCTGAGGGAGCAGTGATTGTGCAGTGCTGGTGCCAGGTGAAACTCAAGACAGACGTTGTGAGATGACACTCACAAGCTGCTCTGACAGCTACAGAAAAACTTGTTGCACTAATGACTGGAAAATGCCAGTTCTGCAGCTCTAAGAATCAATCTCTGGAATTCTGCCCAGTGTTGGGTGAGCACCCAGAACAGTTCATACTTTTAGCAAGTGCCACCTCAAGGATGCAAGAATCTCCAGTCCTCCTCCAGTTCCTCGTTTGGAGCGACTATAATGGCCCAGATTCCCCTACAGCAGCAGCCATCCCCTGCTCTGAGGTAAGGGAACACATGATGTCTGATGAGAGATTTCCCAGACTTACCTCTGTTGGCTGCTGATGTTGAGATGCCATCACCAGAAGAGCCCTCTCACTCATCAAGCCTGCATGAACCATCTCAGCCTAAGAACAAAGAAACAGGAGAGAGCTTCCCTTGTACCCAGAATAACACCCACAGTCATTCAAGCTCCCGCTGCCCACAGCTCCTAGTCTGTAAGGAAGCAGCTACACTGATCTCAAAGCACATATTCTTGGAGACACCCATCCTCAGACAAAACTCACAAGAGTGTAACAGCTCTTGGGCTGGATAGTTTACAGGCCTCCTAAAGGCATGTGCCAAAATCTGTATACAGAGCTAGGCACCCAGCTACCAAAGATTTCAGGAAGGAGGTTTGATTCATAGCATGTGTAGGTGGCAATCTGCTGGAGGTTATCTGGGCATCTGCATCTGTTTTGAATCTTTGAGGATTATAAACATCCTAGAAGACAGCACTAAAGGAATGCAAATACTGACAGCAAACTTGGGTCATTAACAGCCCTGAAGAACAAGCAGCATCTATTTAGAGTGGAGTGAGAACATGAGTCCTTACATGCTTCTGCACATCCCCGCCAACTTCTTTGCTGATCTTGATGTATTCAGCTACTGGGCCAGCCAGAAGTACATCGAAAGCCTGCACGTACTGAGCCACTCCTGCAGGGAAGGAACCAGAGCACAGGTATCACTGAGAGGCACTGGGTTGGCTCCAGGGCTGGGGAGCACCCACACACCTGCACTGGGCTGCACCTCCCACCCGCTCCACGCTGAACCTTCCCCCTGTGTCACACAGACCCAACGTGGGAGGCTCAGCCCCAAGCACGCAGCTGAGCGCAGGCGAGGGAAGTGCCTCAGCCACAGGAAGTCCTTATCTTAGCAGGATGGTAACCACAGGGCCTCTCTGCATTTGCTCAGTGTCTGCTGGGAAACTCACTTCCCCTCTGTGCACAGTCAGGTCACCTAACAGCCCTCTGTGCGCCCTGCACGAGCACCGCTGGCTCTGCAACACCTACTGCTGATGTCCGCCACCGCCGTGCCGCCCCGCTGATGCTTCACCCCAGGGACTCCCGTGGGATGATGATGCTGGGGAGGTGCTTCAGGACTTACCTTTGGAAGAGCTGTCTGCACACATGCCAGGTCCTTGGCACACCGTCTCCAGGCGCTCCACAGCCTTCTCCAACCGTTCAACCAGCCTTTCCATAGCTACCGCTGTCCACGACCTGCACCCACAGAATACAACTACTGGCCTCCTCTGACAGTATAAAACTCATAAGACAAATATCAAAGAGGGTTTATCAGCTGTCTGGTACAGGCTCTACCAGTTCCAGAAGAATAATTTCTACCCAACTCTGCACCACGATGATGGGCAGCAGGGTACCTGCAAATTAGTAGGATGTTCAGATAACACAACAGCCACTTTCTATTGCCACGGTCGCTCCTTAATGGTCACACAGTCTTATTCCATTGCAAGGATTTCTTACACCTGTAAGGACACTAAAACCTACAACTTCTAACCTTGTATTGACACCACTCCATAAAACAAAGGTCTGCACAGAATCTCACTGCAGTCAGTTCTTGGCCAAAGTCCCAGTTGTGACCACAAAGCAGATCAAGTACAAATGCTTTGGTGGGAGTTCACGCATTTCAGGTTAGAACCAGTGGTTTTGATTTTGCAAATACATCTGTGGGGACCTTCTGGAGTCTTGAATTCCTCCAAGGAACATCTATAACTCCAGCAGTGCTACAGAACAGAGCATCAGCGTGCCAAACGAGCCATCTTGGCACGTGCTGAGATGAGCAGCTGCACAAGTGAAGGCGGCAGAGCTGCTTCTACAACAACGCGCCCCTGTTCGTGCTCTCCCTCTACAGGCTTTGGTATCTCCACTGCAGAATCTGCTCTGCAAGCCCTGCACAGGAAGGTGATTTAGGCACATAAGAAGTCTTAAGTGTCATATAAACTTTCCATTAATTACTGCTTTGCAGAGACTCAGGACCATGGAGCAAGACAAGTCACGTTCCAAGCACAGTAATGCACAGGGAATGCAGGGAGGGAGGAGCCAGTCGCCAACTCCATTTTTATCTTATCACCACTCATCGAAAGATTTTACAACGTGAGTCACCATTATGGCCTGGACACAGCTTCCTTCTTAACCACAACAGCCTCCAAGAGCTCCTGAAGGACAGTGTCCTTCCCAGGACATTCCCCAGCAGGCAAGGTTCACCCAGCTGCGTCGACAAACTGATTCTAGATCTCCCTCAGAAACGAAACCTGAAGTTCTAACTAGGGTTTTGCTTTTGCTCACAAGCCTTCTCAGCCTTGCTCCAATTTACCCAATTTCCAGAGGATGTGGGGCAGATCCAGCATTAGTCATGAGCAGCACTGATGTCACAAGACAAACAAGGCCATTTTCCACCCCTCTTTCTCCTGCTTGCATCAGGAGAAGCAGCGCTGATGTGGGGGGCAGGGGAGAGGCCACCCCCTTCCAAGAGGAAGACAGCGGTTTCCTCCTCTGTGCAAGAGTGAGCCAGAGGATCATAAAACTGGACAGCAGTAACTGGATGACTTCCAGACACACAAAAAAAGTTCAAAGAAGCTGAAACTTGTGGGCAGTCACCCGTATAATCAGCAGTAATGAATATCTCTCTTTTTTTAATCCTGTACAACGTAGAAATCCTGACCCCAGGATCGTCAGCGCTCTGCTGCCGCCGAGGAGGACACATCCAGAATGGGGCTCACGTCTTCAAGTGGGAGCACAGCCAAGAGCAGGGCTCTGCCTCCCCCACGCTCAGCACACGAAAAAGAAGAGTGGTTTGTTGTTTATTTTTTCCCCCAAAAAAAGAACCACCTGTTAAGGAAATTCTCCTGTGCTCTGAGGGTGCAGCAAGACAGAGGGGTGTAACACAGGGAAGGACACCAGGTTTACAGAGCACTGGATAGACAAAGCTGCTGTTCTGCACCACTGATCCCCACCACATTCCACGCCAGGCTCTAATCTGATCAACCCCATTACCGAGTCACAGACTTGCATTTCAAATCAGGATTACAAACCAGAAAGTCCAGCTGGAAAAGCTGCTTCTGACTCCCAGCCATAAAACATGCTGTTGCGAGGAGCACATCGCATCAGTTCTAGATACACTGTCGGGATTAACATCCTCTAACAACACAGCATTCCTTGAGAGTCCAATCCCTCCCAGTCTCCTTCCCCTTTGACACTGGGAATCAGTGGGTTTCCCTGACAGAAGCCACAAGCTCAGTGTTTGATATCAGCTTTGTGAGCCTCACACTATCTGGCAGATGCTGAAGTGATTTTAATGTCTGTTTAATGAGCAGCATTAGAACAACTCACGAGATAAGTCACTTGGTAAATTGTCAGCAAAATCAGAACTTAGAGTGCAGGCAGCACAAAGTCCTCGAGCAGGCAGCGAGATCTCAGTCACTCCTCACTGAAGCTATTTTGACTCACCCTTACTATGCTCTTTGCCCTGTGGATGCAGCTCTTTCTGCCACCTACACCCCCATCTAGAATGAAATAAAATACAGGCCCAGAACTTAACAGACATCAACAGCCAGAGTCTGCAACCCCCAGAGATCAACGTTCAGCAAGGAGGGGAAAAAAAAAAGATCACAAAATAGACCTGCTTGGGCTACATCTAAACAGGGTTTTGTCTTGATCACTCTGAACGCAGAAAAATTTGTCCATAAGAGAGGAACCAACTTCTGATATCTCAGTAATAAAATGAGATCTTTTACCTTCTTTAAAGAGGAAGCTGAGACATACAGATCATCCAAGAGTCATTTTTGCTCAGCGCATCGTGCGGTGCTCGGGGAAGATGAGGAAGGCTCTGAAGCTACACCATGCAGCCAGGGGTTAGAGTTCCCCAGCTGAGAGAAGCAGAGTTAAGATGAAGCTCTCCCTTTTGGGACTATAAGGCAGGATTTATATCTAGGTCTTGTTTAAATTCAATTGAACTTTGATTAGCAATGGAGCGGAAGCTATGGATGTGCAGTAAACACATATTTCACCCTGGGCCAGAAAGTGCATTCATTTTCACAGCACATTTGGTGAATCTATTAACTCGCTTTTATTTCCATCAAAACTTGGGGACATGGTTTTGAACACGCTGTACAGCAAAGAGGTTTTCATCTACGACCAGACTGTTCTGATATACTGATGAAAACAACAAAGGGAAGGGATTTTATTTGTAAAAACACCAGCTAGCTATCCCAAAGCTGATCCTGTACAACAACACAGTAAGAGGAGTTTCCTGTTTGGAGAACATCAAGGAGTTGGCACGTCCCAGCCAAAGGCCAGTCCTCAGAGGAGCGAGCAAGTGCTCATAAAAACGACTTAAATTAAATTCTTTGGTTGCCTGAGAGAGCAAACTACCCCGAGTCCTCACTGAGACATTCTGGAAGACACAAATGTGAGTTTTCTAGCCAAAGCCAGTCAAACCTACGCCTCTGTTCACATTCTGCTTTTGTGAAGCCCGACAAACTGCTGTCAGCAACGTGAAATTTGCATCAGCGACTTCCTGTTTCTACAGGCAAAAGGAATAAAGATGGGACAACTAAATTAAGAACATACCACAGTTTATTTCTGAGCTGACACTGGAATATCTCAGGGGAGCAGCTACCAGATGATTTCTAACATTTCTATCTTCCAAAAGCCTAAAGAATTTTGTTTTAAACAGTTCAAGCTCATCAAGTAAGGAAGGAATTGAAGCAAACCAGGACTCAAATGCCTGAATTTAGTCAGTTGTCAGGACCAGCCACAAACACAAGACAGCTATTGCTAGTCCCAGCAGCTGCCAAGACAGAGATCTCTGCTGTTTATAGTACAACAATACTTGTTGACGTTGCTCCAGAACCCATGGTGTCTACTTCTGGAATTTCACATCTATTTTATTTAGAAAACCAAAAGCACTTTAAAATAATTTAAAAAATAAAATCCATCTGGACTCTATTTGAGTTCTCTCAAATGACAAATCCTACTGAAATCAGTGAAAATGGTATTTGGCATTTTTACTCAAACATTAAGGGAGGGTTAAAGTCTCACTCCACGCTACAGCCAGCACAAGGACTCCTTTTTCATCACAATTATATGAAACAGGAGATTTTTCACTCGCCAGACTCCGTTGCTACGCTCCTCTCATTTCCATTTCCCATCAGGACGATGAATCCACCAGAGATGTCAGTGAGGATCTGGGATCTGAGCTAAATTGGATACGGTACCAAGCTCCAGATCAGGAATTCAGAGCATGGAACCTCATCAGCATCCCTCCCGAGCTGTGCTTGCTCAAGCAGAAGCTGCTTGGCTCAAGTTTGTTATGTGGATGATAAGGAATATTTTTGGCTTTTGGAAAGCTCAGCAGGATTGTGTGGACAGGAGGGGATCACCTCGGGGAGAGAAAGGGAATAGAGCAGCTTCTCCAGGTCACTGATTCTTGGTTTTTCATGGATTTAGAGCCCAGGTCTTGGGGAATTTCAGAGCCCAACGTGCAAAATCCTGTGACCTGATGCATGAAACGCCTGTATTGTTGGTTTGGGGTGTTATTTTTTAATTTCACCATCACAAAATCCAGAGCAATCACATATTTCTCCCGTCCTCATCGGCACCAGAACCCAAACGGCTGAAGAAAGATCAGCAACAGGCTAAAGGGAAAAACAACCCCCGGAGCCCCAGCCCAGGAGGATGGAGCCGGGACCTGGGCCTCGGATCCACAAACTACTGAAACATCTTCCCTTGAGGCTGAGGCAAATCAGTCCCGAGCAGGAAAACTGAACCCATCACCTGGGCACCCCCCCCC
>NW_010293433.1:0-221 GCF_000700745.2 Antrostomus carolinensis
GTTCATGAGAGGAAAGTCCTGCTTGACAAACTTAATCTCTTTCTATGATAAGGTCACTCACCTAGTTGACCAAGGGAAGCCAGTCAATGTAGATTTTATGGATTTTAATAAGGCTTTTTATACTGTCCCTCACAGCATCCCGCTGGACAAGTTGTCCAGCTGTGAGGTGAGCAAGTATGTGGTGCACTGGGTGAAGAACTGGCTGAATGCCAGGGTCCAAG
>NW_010293433.1:618-4088 GCF_000700745.2 Antrostomus carolinensis
AGAGGGCCAGCCGTCTCCTGGGGTGTATCAAGCACTGCACTGTGAGCTGGTCGAGGGAGGTGATCATCCCACTCTACTCTGCCCTGGTGCGGCCTCACCTCCAGTACTGGGGGCAGTTTTGGGTGCCAATATATAAAAAGGATATAAAGCTGCTGGAGTGTCCAGAGGAGGCCACAAGATTGGTGAAGGGTTTAGAGGAGAAGCCATATGAGGAGAGGCTGAAGTTGTTTGGTTTGTTCAGTCTGGAGAAGAGGAAACTGAGAGAAGATCTCATTGCAGTCTAGAACTACCTCACAAGGGGAAGAGGAGGGGCAGGCGCTGATCTCTTTTCTCTGGTGACCAATGATAGGACCAGGGGAAATGGCAGGAAGATGTGCAGGGGAGGGTGAGGTTGGCCATGAGGAAAAGGTTCTTCAGCCAGAGGGTGGTGGAGCACTGGAACAGGCTCCCCAGGGAGGTGGTCATGGCACCAAGCCTGACAATATTCAAGAACCATTTGGACAATGCCCTCAGATGCATGGTCTGAATCTTGGGCCTGTTCTATGCCAGAGCAAGAGTTGGGCTCTATGAACCTTGTGGGTCCCTTCCAACTCATCGGACATTCTAAGATGTCATAGAGGTTTTCTCACCATACATCATTGCTCACTTTTTGCAGTTCTACAAGACAGTTGCTATGTAGAAAAGTCTTTGGAATTGATTTGAAGCTAATATATACTGAAAAATTGAGAACTTGCAAATTATTTTTATTTCACTGTTTTCAATAAGTTCTTCTAGTACAAAGTCTACGGATTAAAGAGATTTGAGTTCTAAAGAGAAAACTGTAAAAAATCTAAATTCTTCAGGATTAATTGGGTTGCATCCCACTCTTACTGAGATTTGTACACACAAGTTATTTGAACCTGAGATTTCTTTTTTCAAACTAGTTATATCTATAGGGTCATGACTACCTGCTTCAAATGGAGAATTTGAGATAGAACTTAAAGAGAAAGCAGCCCAAACCACAGAAATTATAAATTTTATTGGTCACTGATGTAAACAGGGTGATTAGAGGGTCCCTGGCAGCCAGAGTCATAAGAGTGGGCATTATAAAAAAAGTCATATTTATTATTGCCTGATCAAGCCATATCAATTGTTTCTGTGCATATTCAGGACTTCTGGAAGGTAGGTTACAGGTAAACTTGGGGATGACTGAGAGTTCTTGAAATGGAGATCATATTTTGTCACTCTACCTATGCAGAGCGCTGACAGAGCAGAGTTTGTCAGCACTTCCCCGTCTCTCTTGATGAACATTTTAGGAACTCCTGGATTCTTGATCACACACAGTTCCAGCTCACTAATGCATACATTTCTATTGGGAAAGTGGAGAATGGCACCTAAGCCTGCTCAAGTGTATTTTCTGAGACAGAAACATGAATGTTCCTAAAGAGCAGGCTAGGGATGTGAGGGAGTTGTGGCAAGCAAGTAGGATGTGCCCTATTGACATACTCATTGATGTAGATTAAAATAATGTAATTGAAAAGCTGGCTGAGTGCTCATATCCAGCACATCTCATGCTTTGGTTGACACGGCAGGAAGTCTGACTCCAGGAAGTTCTGTAGTATCCACTGGGCAGAGCTTGAAGACTATGTACATGCTGGAGCCTAAAAAGGCCTGCATGTTTAGCTGGTATTCTCAGAGCAAAGTAGTACAATAGGAATAACTAAGTTAAAAATAGAAATAAAAATGGACTAGCTCTCTGAGGAGACCACAAGTTACTTTGCAGGTCATGATTAGAGAGGAACAGAGGCACACACCTTTCTGTATGGGGGATGTGTGTGATGCACTGGTAGTGGTGGTAGTGGTAAAGCAGTACAGACACTGCTGGTATTAAAGTCTCCATTTCAGTCATGCCCATAATATGAAAGATTTTATAGACTATCAGTCAAAGGGCAACCCTTTAACAGGCACTATATAGGAGGAAGAATATGTCATATTGAAAACCTGAAGCTCAAAAATGTATGATTAAAATATCTCTGTCTTTACAGATAAAATAGCACAACTTTACACACATGACGGAAATTTTAAATTTAATCATTTTCTCATCACCCTCAGTGGTATTAAACAATTTACCTAAAAGAAGGACAGTAATGTAAATAATTAATTATTGCTACTAGATAGAAATTCTGACAGAGAAGAGATAGTGATGTAATATGGACTTTAAATATCTACTAGTTCATAAAACATGTATATTAAAAGACTGACAGGTCCACAATTTACTATTATAATTTAAACAGAATTTAACAGAAATGTTTGGAGACAGATAAACTTTCTATCAGTTAGAATACTAGTTGAAATTCCCAATAGTTTTGGAATGAATTGAGTTTATTCTAGATAATGTATTAAATGTTTTTGTATGTTCCCTCATTTAGAGGTGTCCTGTTTTTTAGCTGGAACAGAGCTGGGTTTCTTTTTAGTAGCTGGAATAGTGCTGCATATTGCTTCCAGCCTGGAATTTGTTATGAGAGAGACACTGATAACACACCAGTGTTTGCATTTTGTTGCTGGAAGTGACTTTGTGTTCTGTCAGTCTACAACCACAAGATCTAAGAGGGCAAGGAACATCTAAATTAATAATCTAAATTGGTATTTCGATATGTCAATGGGATATTCTATATCATATCATGACATGTTATATTAGTGAGGGGCTCTTCCTCTTTTGCCCCTCTCTGGCTTTCGCTCGGGCTCTCGCTCTTCTGGGATTGTGGTTTCGGTTCGGGATTGTCGCTCCTCCGGGATTGTTATCTGGGAACGGGCCTGGCTCGGTCAGCAGGTGATGAGCAGTTGCACTGGGTATCATTCATTTGCATACTTTATTACTGTTATCATTATCACTACTATTTTAATATTAGTATTATTTTAAATTTTCTTCTATTTCTATTATTAAACTGTTCTTATCTCAACCTACGAGGCTCCTCACCCTTGCTCCCCAATCCTCTCCCTTATCCCCTGGGCGTGGGGGTGGGGGGAGGGGAAGTGGGTGCTGGCTGCTGGCCAAGGTCTAGCGCAGTGAAACTATCACAAGAGGGAACATTTGACTGATTTTTGTTCTTGCAAATTCTTAATACTTGGGCAGAGTAGCTATCCTAAAATGAATAGGACAAGAAATTAAATCTCCATTTTATATTTTGTCATATATACAACTTATCACAAGTCAGATAACCTGTTAAATCCAAGCAATGGATTTTAGTGCATCAGTAAAGATGTGCAGAGATTGTGGAGGTGCATTTCCTGGCCCCCTCTCCCCCTGCTGCCTGCTCCTGAACTGGTTTACCATCTTAAAATTTCCTGTAAGCCTTGTGCGACAACTTTGGCAGTTAACTATCTCTTGACTAAGTATCTCACAAACCTGCACAACTTAAGGCAGGGATGACTCTGACCATGCCAGGAGTACTGGTTGCCTAACCAAGGTGAGGAATGGCAGGAGGAAAAAT
>NW_010293433.1:4188-18565 GCF_000700745.2 Antrostomus carolinensis
CTAACTGTAACTTGGATAGATTGGTACCAGCATTACTGGAAAATTGAAAATTCCAGTAACTACCAAGCTCGGTGACGACCAAGATGGAAATTTACTGATGTCTGAAGTCAATCATCTTCCAACCGTATAAACAACAGTCCCAAGAGAGGCCCTTTAAGGTCTCCTGGACTGCAGTGGTCTGCATCCAGCATCTCCCTCTGAGTGGGACACCTCTCAGAGCTTGGGAACTCTTAAGTTTGTGCAACTCAGAGGACCATCCCTGAAGACCAACAATGGGACCTGGGCTGAAACCCTCCACTCCTTGAGGTTCAACCCTCACCTGTTAAGAAATGCTGAGACATTTTAAGTTAGTATTTCACTGAACTCAAGGGGAATGTTTAACAGGTATACCTTTATTTATATATATATATATACACACACACACACACACATATATATATGTGTACATATATATATATATATACACAAACACTATACCTATATCAGCATATGTCTCAATATTCATATCCATGTCTATACCTCTGTGTGTGTATGATTAGAAACTACTGAATCTGTCAGTTTAGTAAGGAAAATCATATTATCTAGCACTATTTAATACAATAGTGTTAATAAAACCATACATTGCTGCTATTTTAACTTTAAATTGCTGCTATCCCAAAGTCATATAAAACACATAATCACATGTTAAAACACTATACTAAGATACCTACACATAATCCCTTTAAAACATAAACCACTGATCAAGTTATTTTAAAATGCGATGGACAGGTATATATCAAATTAGTTAATCTAATTTCAAAAAAATAAAATAAGACTTTATTGGTAACTGGAATTAGTGGAAAATGTTCTTTTCAGATGGTCATACTGATATTAATGGATTCTAGAGTAGGAAGACTTTAAAACTTTAAAAAGATGAAGGAGTGCTTGAAAGTAGACCCACATCCATTGTGGCCTGCCACATTTAGATGTCATATATTTTTATTTTTTATCTTGAAACATCAGCTTTAAAATTATTGGGATTTACATACTGCATGTATATGTTTTTGTTGTTTATAGCTTTTATGTTTATAGCTAAGACTATCCAGTCCAACATCAAATTGCTTCAGACACTGACTGAAGCTTATACTATTTGCAACTCATTGTGATCAAACTCCATCAGCTTTTTCGGAAGCAAACCTGTAAAGCATCTATGCCAGTTCAACTTGTCATATAATTACAATATATTATGTTAGTACTGTATTATTTTCTTTAAAGTGTTCAGTTTAAATACAGTTGAACTGTTATTTTGACTTTATTTTCTAATGGTATGTTTGCTAATTTAATTTACAAGAATAGTTTCCACTCCATTACTTTCAAATGCTTAAAAGAGAAATGAGATTAAACCAAGTAAAAAAAAAATTCTAGGATTTTACATCTTCTTCTATTTTTTGCTAAATCAGTGCAAGTTTTCTCCTGAAAAAAGAGCTACCTATTCCCTTCCCACACTGTGCAATAACACATGTTTACAACTCTCAAGTTACCATCTATCTTCTTCTGTTTCTCAACTGCGAAATATATTGCATCTTTCATCAGGAGTTAACCTCACTACAGATAATTCTCATTCCCAAAAGCTACTGATATATCAACCTTCTCAAAGAAGGCATTGTCCAGGTTTTTAGCTGGAACAGAGCTGGGTTTCTTTTTAGTAGCTGGAATAGTGCTGCATTTTGCTTTCAGCCTGGGACTTGTTATGAGAGAGACACTGATAACACACCAGTGTTTGCATTTTTGTTGCTGGAAGTGAAGGACTTTGTGTTCTGTCAGTCTAAAACCACAAGATCTATGGGGTTGAGGAATATTTAAATTAATAAGCTAAATTGACAGTTAGATATGCCAATGGGATATTCCATATCATATCACGTTATGTCCAGTATATCAGTGAGGGGCTCTTCCTCTTTTGCCCCTCTCTGGCTTTCGCTTGGGCTCTCGTTCTTCTGGGATTCGGTTTCGGTTCAGGATTGTTGCTCCTCCAGGATCGTTATCTGGGAACAGGCCGGGCTCGGTCAGTGGATAGTGAGCAGTTGCACTGGGTATCACTCATTTCCATATTTTGTTACTTATCATTATCACTACTATTTTAATATTAGTATAAATTTTCTTTTATTTCTATTATTAAACTGTTCTTATCTCAACCTAAGGAGTCTCCTCACCCTTGCCTCCCAGTCCCCTCCCCTATCTCCTGGGGGTGAGGGGGAAGTGGGTGAATGGCTCTGTTGGCTGCTAACCAATGGCTAGCCCAATGAAACTATCACAGGCATGCTTGTTTTTTCTCTTTAAAAAAAAAAATAAATAAATTAGCTATAGCTAAGGCATTAATGACACTGATGACATCTCACAATAACATTATCTTTTATTAGAGATCTGATTTTACATATCCCCATAAGATATAAAACCTTCCAACAGAAAATATCAAAAACCTTCAGTTGAAATCAGTTTGTTTCAGACAATATGAGCAAGTAAACCAAAGACATTTAAGATAAAGGAATGTAAAAAAAAAAAAAATTAGTACAGGTACAACTCTGGTATGGAAAGTAATTACAAGGTTTTAAACCACTTCTTACACAGCATTGTCTTTAAAACCATACTGCAAGGTAAGGATGCTTGGTTCTCTTAACCAGTAGTTATAAACCCAGCAGCTATAAAAAAAAAAAAAAAAAAAAAAAAAAAAAGGATGGGCAACACACAGAAAAAACCAAAGGACTTAACTGAAATATCCAATATAAAAAAATACAGTGTAAGAATTCATTAAGAGTTGTTGGGAAAAAACCCCAACCAAACCCACTGGCAGCTACATTCTGAACCAACTGAAGTAAAATTTATTATCAGACTTTGAGTGGAATTCTGATTTAGTTAAGGATTTCAGGAATGGATTCCAAATTGAAGGCTGCTCTGTTGTTACACAAAAAACGCAAAATAAAGGAGCAAAGATTAAATCTGCTGGTTAAGGAAGATTCAGGAAGCATGATTGTACAGCTGATGACAGAAGAAAAGATCAAATGCTATATGAAACATCTTTTGGAAGTAATTCCAACAGACAAAATACTTTAAAACTTTATTGCATTAAAATTTTACTTTTCTGCCTAACAAAACTGAAATAGTATTTTGAAAGCTCTCTTGCACAGAACACATAAAAGTCTCTGAAGCATTTTAATTCTCAAGATGCAACAAAATTAATGAGAAATTTCTGCAAGCAAGTCTACCAAGCTTTGAGTTCCAACAAAAAACAGTATCTTCAAATACTAGAGCTAAGAAAAGTTACAGTACATGTTTATTGCATGAAAACATCCATTTACTGGATCCATTTCATTCTTCCCTTTGTGGTTAGTGGTTCTTATATTCTTGATATAACTTGCACCAGATCCTACTAAGTATTCCATTAATTAGAAAACACACGGTAGATTGAATTGAGTTGGGAAATCTACACAATCTCAACAGGAACCCAACCTGTGACAATGCATGAAATCGAAGTTTCACTTTCATTTTCTTTTAAGATAGCCCGTAGCTACATGATATAATTTGATACACTGTGGAACAATGATGAAATTAAATACAGTAGACAATATTAGAGATAGACAATAGTACACCTTTTTACCAATTATGGCTTTTCATGCATTAGTATGAAAGACAATGGTATATGGTAAAGCAAAGCATAAGCAAGAGATAGAAGAAAGTTATCAGAATAAATGAAGACACGGAAATGGGATCATACAGAAGTGCATGTTTATATATACTAACTGTAAACAGCAGCTCTACTTAGGGAAATATTTTTCACACTTGAATGGCTTCAGCACTAAATATGTATTACTTAATACATGAAAACAAAGCAAAAACTAAGACTCCATTCTTCAGTAATGTGAACACTGGCAATGTAAGTGAGGTTGCAAGTCTGAAAAATGTTTAAAATATAGGCACATGATTCTGAATTAACAGGTCACCACAGTCTGTGACATGAAAGCTCACGTTTTGATGGGTTTCCAAACTATGTCTTGCTTATTATCAACTCTCTGCATCAAGTTCCAATTCTCTTGAAAGCAGCTGAATTTCAATTTTACAGTATTTTTTAAAAAATTTAATATTATGACATCATTTTAATACATTCAAATAGTCAAAAAGTTCAGAATAAGATAGCACAAATGTGGTGCAGAAGGACATAGATCAGAAGGTGGCCAGCATTGTCAAATAGGAGATACACAGCTTAAGTATTATATAAGCTACCTTCCCCCCAAAAAACATTAACATAGACACCAAAATTGTAACAAGACGTATCAAAAAATAAGGCACATTTATCTCGATATGGTAATCTTGAAATAGAAAACTCATTTCAGAGAACATTGGTATCTAAATGAGTTTATAAAAAATCTTGTATTCATGATAATATGGACATTTCTCATCATACATGATAATGGAATAATTGCACATATCCCAGTGTGTCAAGTAACAAAATGGGAGTTTTATTAAACATTTCCATTGCAAAAGTATTTGTACGTTCATGTTTTCCTATTTACATGAATCACGTGAATGGCAGAAGTATTAAAATCTACCATCATTTATCACAAGTACTGCAGGCTTTCATTTTACCACAATTAATAATCCCCTTTATTGAATAAATTGAAATTAATTGTGGAGTAAATTGAGATTATTGTCATTTATATAAATGATTGTAAATATTTGGACAATAGCTACTACACAAGAACATTTTATTCAATTTAATTTCCAAGCTGCATCAGGACTTTCCACACTGAATTATTTGTACAGAAATTCATCAAAGATCAGGCTGTTTAAAATCCAATCCCCTCTTTATGGAAATTAAAACACCAGAAAGATCATTAGTTAGCATTTAACCTGAGATTTAATCTGTTGAGAGGTGAACATCCCTAGAAATTTCTTCATTTGTTGCATTAACTTATACCGATGTTCCTATTTTATGAAAACAAATCAAACCAAACAAAAACAACAACAACAACAAAAAACCCCAAAGGTTGCTTGCAACATGGCTTATCCCTGTGTTTGTCAAAAAAATTATAGAATGCATGTTTTTCTCACAGTATCCAGAAGCTGGAATAATAATAATGTGCTTCTTATTGCACGTGAAACTTAGAGGAGATATAATAGCAGATTCCTCTTCTCTGTCTGAATATTAAAGCCAGATTTCATCTTAGCCGAATCCGGAATGTATTTATCTCCATAGGACTCATATTTATTTCACTCATATTTCTGGCATCTGGAGGTGAATGCATCAAAGACAAAGATGTGGGTGTAAGACTTTCCACTCTGAATTTGTTAAAGAGTTTATGCACCTTTATCTGGGGGGGGGGGGAAAGAAAAAAAAGAAAATAAATACATTTAGAAAATACAGTAAATACCTTAAAACTGACTAGAACCTAATCTCTAGTAATGATCCAAATGATACATCTTCTTACAGAGATTGCAGAGCAATTCTCACACTGAAGATTATAAATATTTTTAAATACCATGTCTCAAATACTATACACTAAATTATTTCTTTATAGGCAGTGTTCACTCGTCAAATTTCAAAGAAGTAAGTTAAATCAATATATTAAAAAACTTATCAGAAATATTTAGATTAAAACTCTTCTTGTTTCTATACAAAACAACACTTACTCTTCTGCTTAAAGAAAACTCCAAACCTATATCAAAATTTCATTACAAAATTTCTACAGATTCAAAACCATCCAGTCCATCTGCAACCCTGAGAACAAAATTGTATAATTTATGTTTCATAATTTTATGTATCACATCAATTCTATAGCAACTGCAAAACACTCAGATATTTGCAATAGTGCAGGTCATGTAAGCAACCATGAGTAGATAAAGGACATAATTCAAGAGATATACTTCAGAATATGTAATTTGACTCTTTTTACTCAGTAAAGTTCTAAAACACTACTAAAAAATTATTTGAGAAATATTGATCCATGTTAGATGGAAACAATATTTGAAGGAAGTTAATGAAATTAAAACTGACTTAAAAGTTTACTTGTTGATGATTATAGTCACTCCCACACACCAGCAGATCCGAATCTTCATCAAAAGGAAAGTAGCTTTAAATATAAACTTAAGTATTATCCTGAAAGTATAACTCCTGAAAAATAACTACCTAGACTTCACCTATAATTTGACTTATATAAAGACGAGTTTCTGCAATACTTGTAAGGTAAGCTACCCAAAAAATATCAGTATACCTTTCCCTGAGTAGTGGCACAGAGCAGACCCATGTCTCTGTTAGAAAATCTACAGTCAAACCCCTTTCTATGAAGAATCAGAGCAGCTTCGTCAGATGGCTCAATATCTACCTACAAATAAACAAAACAGAAATTACTCAGAAAGTAGCAGAGCTAGAAAGACATTTTAGGACCTCATAAAATTATAATTACCTTACAGAGATAGAGCCACTTTTGCCCAAATAATGTTCAACCTAGACTGAGCAGTTGTGTTTCTTTTAATGTTTATAAGACTAAATACAGAAAGAACTAAACAGCAAAGGAATTCAGACATATAAAGCACTATGGAATATAAATGCATGTTGTTAATCAAGGAGTTCAAAGCTCAACAAATGCACATGGACAGACTCCGAGTTTAAGTGTAGCTATCATAGTTGTATTGTCTTCCCAGAAAAATTATATGGCAAAACCAAAATCAAACTAGAAATCATATGCTAATTACAACAGACAGTTTTAAATGCTCATTGTGACTATGTTCCATCAATGTTTTCATTTTGCAAAGCTGACCTCTAAAATCTAACTCAGCTTAAGGTGTACACAAAACCACACACTAAAATCCAAATATTACATAAATTTTACATTTATAGATAAGACATACAGTGCTCCTGAGCCTCAATTGGCATCAAAAAGTAACCCAAGAGTAACTCACAATCTTATCTTCCTAGTTTGGACCAAATCATTAAAATAACTTCAGACAAATGGTCGCAAGGATATCATATAAATACCTGAAATTATAATCTTGTTTAGATTTTATACTTCAGAAAACAAAGTCATAGCCCAGAGCTGTCTGGGAAACTTCAATTTACACAAAAACTTCATTTTTTTTCTTTTACACTAAGATACAGAAAACTACTTTTGTACAGCAATAGTAACAGAGAAGAAATTTTTCACATTATAGATGAATGTGCATGCAAGCTACCTTTACACCACGAGTGGCATATGACAAGATGCTCTTCATGCTGCAAGCTGTTTGCTGTATTGCTACACTCACCTTAGTAATTTATTTTCTATGATGCATTCCTTTACTTCTTTTTTGTTGTTGTTTTATATTCTTCTTATTACATCTTATTACAAAGTCATAAAAAAAGATGGCTCTATCCACAGCCATGACAGCTCTTCAGACTATTTTTTTTCTAATTTATTTCTGGTTTACCTGTTTCTGTACTGTCCTAAAGTCTCTGCCATGAGTAAGGTTAATTTCTCATACATCAGTGAGTATCAGTTGCTTTGGAGAAACCTAGGCCGACAAGCATTATGTAATTCGTGATGCCTTAGCTCTTGGAGGTGTAAGAGGGAGGCCTTAATGAGAGAGGCCTTAATCTAACCAATCTTCTCCTTGGAACAACTTGAACTAGCTTCTTAGAAACCCAGTATGACACAGCATCACAGTACAACAAATGCAGAGTATGAAGTACCCACTCAGATAATAAAAAATGGTAAACTGATAAATTTAGTGTTTTCTAAGTAAGTTCCTCTTTTAAAATAGTGAAAATTTACTCAACAGTAGTTGGAATTGAAATGAGGTACTTCGCAGGAAAACATTTGACTGGTAAAAACTTGGACAGTTTATAAATCATGAATAAAACTCAGTTTGAGAAGATTTTCATGAACAACATTAGCTTATAACCACCTGAAATCCGATTTTTAATTAATGAATGGCATCTACAGTCAGCGTATTCAAACAAGTTTACAGTACTTAATATAATTGATGGCTGAAAAAGTTCTTATCCTGCTTATTGCAACAGTAGTACCACTTTCCACATTAAGTAATAATGATGATGTGACAAAATTATTCTCCATCTCCAACTATGAAATATCTGACTTGGTTTTCACTGTCACTGATAGACAGTGTTGCACTTAAAAGCAGACGTTTTTATACACACAAAATAATACTGTCTGTCTAAACATCAGATTAATGAAATAATAAAATTTATACTGCAGAAGCCTGACTTCCTATGGGTTAAACTGATGTTAAAAATGACAAGCCAGTAATGAGCATCAACACTTTCTCTATTACAGTAGAATTACCTCGTATTAATTTGCATAACAAATACATTTATGCATTTCAAATGATAGCATGAATATTTAATCTCTCAAGTTTTTAAAATTAAATATTATCTTAATTAAGATTCAAAAGATTTAAAATAGAAAATTAATAAATAATTAATGACACCTTCAGGAAGAGAGTTTTGGTAAGTATAAACATTTATGATGTAGTCAACGTTTTAGAATTCACAGGACTTTATCATGCACGTAGCATCCATGTATGATAAATTAAGCTGTTCTAACCTACTATTAAAGCAGGTGTAAGACTAAGTTGCCACAGTCTCTGCATGTACTTTAACTTAACTCTTCTTATATCATCTCTAGGTAAATTAGATTAAGTGCATGCAAGCCTAAGGAAAGTCTGAGCAAGGACGAACCTAATTTACATCAAACACACCTTCTAAACATGACCATGCTCATTGCATGAAAACCTTCCACAAATTTCTCAATTTTCAATGAACAACAACATCCTAAATCTTGTAAAACTTCACAGCATTTTTATCTGACAAAAATTCCCTAACTACTGTACTATTAAATCTCTGATTGCTTTTCTCAGAAGAGCTGCCAAAGTTTGATTTGATTTTGATCTCTGAGAAGTAAAAAGCAGCTCTCATATCAGATGGAAAATAATTTTGCTAGGCTTTCTCGTAAGCAGTATCCCAGGGCAATGCTGCTAAAATTTTGATTTTGATAAAGAAAAATTTTGAGAAAGAAAAACATTTTAAAACTTTTTTACTAAGCTAATACTGTAAGCTAACAGACATGCATTGAAATGTAAAGCAACGTGACAAAAATTTGTATTTATATTTAGTATAAAGGGACAAATGTACTCAGTTTTTAAATCTTGAGGCCTAGTCTATTTACAGTAGGTAAAATCTGTGTCAAACAACTTAAAACCTGGAGCTTTATTACAAATAAATGATGTAATATGAAAAGGTAAATGAAAAGATTTTACAGTGAAGTGTGGAACATACACTTCACATGAAGATTTAATTAAATATGAAGCTTCCTCCTAACTCTTCAAAGGCATAAGACCTGCAGAATCAAGAGTTATTCCACTTTGAAATTGAAAATAAGAAACAGTCACAGCTAAAGGAGTACATATGAGATTTAACTACTAAAAGGGAAAGTGTGAGAAAGTAAACTAATTCTTTAAGTGTATGGCAGAACTAAAAAGGGAATTAATCTATGGTAACAGCCCTGGTGAGTGACACTGCAATACAGCATAAAGGCAATATAGCCACATTTAAAAAAATGATGAAAAACTGAACTGGAGGAAGAAGGATGCACAAACAGTTCTACTTCTATAGTTTATCAAACAAAAAATTGAGATATGGTGGTAACAATTGTGTAAGTTCATTTACAAGGAAAAAAAATACCGAGTACAGAACAGGTTTTTTGTTTGGGTTTTTTTGATGCTGGTTCTTTTTTTTCGTAAACATGCCAGAGCACAGTTTCAAAGGAACCATGGACTGCATGTTGATAATAGAGTAATTAAAATAGGCCTTCTATTTAAGCTTAAAAATATTTTAACAATTTATTCTTATGGATGTTAAGGAGTGGTAGATTTTCTTTAAGTCTTCCAAATGGAATCAGTTGGATTTAAAACTGTATGCTTTATTAAAAACACAAATTATTGTACTCAGAACAAAGTCTAATGACCTTAAATTTAATCCTTCTTAACACAGGAGAGGCCAAAGTATATGAACTCTTCTGGTCTTAAATTTTGTGAATACATTCAATCTGCCCCCTCCAGAGACAGAATAATGCACAATGCATATTATTAAATTGTGAAAAAACAATTTCTGTATTTCATGTTAGTTAGGCACAATTGCAGAATTAACAAAAACTAGTCATCACACTGCACTTTATCATATCATATAAAAAAACTCCCCACAATTTACTTTCCTAAAATAAAGTATTTGGTTAGACTATATTAATAAGCTGTATCATATGTTTGCTCATAAAAATAGTGGCTTGACCTTACCTTTGATTGGATTGTCCTCAGATTGACTATATGCATGTCACAAGGCATGGATGACATGAGTGGAGAAAAAGTATTTAGTATCTCTGGGACACCTGAATCTGCATATGTTGTCATTGGAATTACAGGATGATTTAAGAAAGAAGAAGTCATGTGACTAAGAAGTGAGGGAAAACTGACTGATGCCTTCTCTTCATTCTGCAAAATACGAGAGAAAATATTTGTAAGATAATACATTATCATGTCTACACTTTGAAACCCACTTCCTTTATAAAGGATTCCACTAATTTAATAGAAAATATTAATTAATAGACTGTCCATTTAATTACTTTTGGAAACTTCTGATCTTCCACTGATTTTCTTCTAGTAGGAGTTATGCTTCCTGTTTTTACAAATCATTAGTAAATCTTCCAAAATTATCATTAGATAACAATTCATTTTACAACATTTCTCAGTTTTCTGTGTTATCCCTTGAATGTATAAACAATGTAGTTTAGAGAAAGAAACTAGTTTCTACTTTAGCAAGTTGTTCCTATCTATTCAGTATCTACTTGAATACTGATAGCCAGATAGTCTTTCGCAGGCTTCCTTTCCTACATAAATTTTCTGTCTTGTATTTCTTATCTACTTTTTTCAGATCCGTCTAACTTGTGTCCTACACTCCTCTTTGTTTTTAAATCTAACTTCTTAAAACTGTTTGCTGGAAAAAATTGCCACTAGCATCACTGGCCTGGTCTGCAATGCAAAAGATTTCTTTCAGCACTTTTATTTCACTGTCATGCCAGCAAAGGGACTCTCAAGATTTTACAAGTTTTGTACTTTCCCAAGTTTTGTATTTGCAGTGCTTTTACATGACTGCAGCAAGCTGTGTTACAAACCTGAGATGATTTCTGTTTTAGAGTGTCAGTGACAGCAAGGCAGAAATGGGTGAAAACTTACTTTGTTCTTATTTTTCATTGCACATTTCATCAAATAAATCCCTCCTTGTTTATAGTTAAACAGGTGATTTCTAGTGAAAACTTTGCGTAATGTTTAGTTAAAACATAGTATCTTAAGCACTTATATCTTAAATTTGCATTTTATAATAGGCTGAAAACATGGAAATAAAAAATATATGGGAGATACTTAAAGCAAAGGGGAGGATTATTTACCAGCTTATAAAGGACGACCATAACAGTAATTCCTGTTTTGGGGCGCATCTGCATATTTATTTATACCTCTACAGTAGCATTAAATACATCTGTCAGTGAAGCGATTGAAAATATGCCAGAGCTGAACTGATGCGAGTTAATAATTTATGTTTTATTCTTGTTGCTCTTCTTAGTAACGACTAACACTGTTTGCCTCTTTCATAGCTATTAAGTATTGAGGATAGTATTTTTATAGATCTATTATGACCCCCAAATTACTTTCCAAAAATAGCAACAGTTGATAGTTGTAGAGGATTGCACCTCCATGCACCTCACTACATTTATTTACATGGAATTTCATCTGCCACTTTAGTGCATGCTTAACCTGCCTTGAGCGCCCCAATTCCTCAGTTAGCTGTGATTTTTTTTTTTTTTAAATTACCTTGAATAGTTCAGCATCACTGGCAAACTTCCTTCTCATGATTTTGTTCTTTTCCTATTAGAGTATAAGCAAGTCTGCTCTAAGTACAATTAAAGCTAAAAGTCTTCAGTTCGAGTGATTGCATGCACACTCTGCCCACAGGGAAAATGTGCATTTACATGTTCTTTCAAAGAAGAATTCATTGTTTCCCCACAAAAGGAACATCACTTACTCTATTCCCATAGATGTGCTAAAGTCAGTCAAAACATTTCATTATGTTTTCTTACTATTATCCAATAATATTTTTCTATAAAATAAGTTGATTGCTTGCATCTGAGAACTTAAAAAAGGTCTCTGAGAATATCTTACAAATGACACATTAATCAGTCAAATAATTCATTCGTCCTATTATAATATTTAAAACAAAAGATGCATCAAAAACCCTTGCAACTGGTTCCTAATTCTAGCCATGTTACCTGAGAATGAGCAGAAGAAAAAACTACTGTCCAGCAACACAGTAACTTGAGATAGATTTTCATACGCTGTGTTGGGTTTGTATGTGTGTGTGTGTAGCTTTTTTTTTGGTAGTCAGGGAAGAGCCACCTTGTGAGAGCGAAAAGCTCCCCTGGCTCCAAGGCACAGACCTCCCCCAGCCCAGACTGGGCCAATGAGGACTAGAGAAACGCCTCTGCCAATCCATATTTGTGAGGGGAAGGACTGTCCTGAAAAGAAGTAGGTGTGGTACCTGGAGGAGAGGCTGTTAATCTAAAGAAAAGACGACCATTGGCCTAAACAAAGGACAGACAGACAGACAGACAGAGCTTCATGGCAGGAGGAAGGAGAGGGAGGACAGAGAACCTCGAGACACCCAGTTCAGCAGCATGGAGTAGAAGACAAGGAAGTCCCTTGCAGCCCATGGAGATTCAACAATGGAGCAGAGACCCACAAGCAGGCCATGGAGGACTCCACGCTGGAGCAGAGAAGTTGAGCCTGAGAGCAAGTGTGACTATATGGAGACCCCGAGAGTCCCTCAATGCCAGAGCAGGAGTGGACCCCCAGAGTGGGAGGTAAGTCTGCAGCCCGCGGGTGTCCCCATGCCGGAGCTGGGAGCTGAGCCCGAATTGGTTGGTGACTCCATGGGAAGCTTGCTTTAGAACATCTTGTTCCTTGACTTCCACGCCGGGAAAAGAAGCAGAGGTGAAATGACAGCAACCCCCATTCCCTGTCCCGTGCCGCTGGAGAAGAAGGTAGAGACATCGGGAGCAAAGTGATTTGAGCCCGGGAAGAATGCACTCATTGCACTAACGAGTGTATCTTTATGCCTGGAAGTACAGTGCTTGCTGGAAACAAACAGAACTCATTTAGTTGTCTTTATAATTTCAGAAACATACGTTCCTGAGAAAATGCGTCCAAGGTCATCTGAGATGAAGAGACATGAGATCTTTCTGAAAGCATCTGTTCCATGCACATAAAAATATTGTGGACATAAACACAGGCATGACATCCATGGGTCAAAACCTTGCCCAAATCCCAGAGAACAAAAGTACAGGAAAAAATGGGTGGCAAGTTTGTATATTGGCTGACATGAAAGTAAAAAATTGCCCGTAGTAAAAATATCAGATGAATCTGCAGCCTTGTATAGGAAAAAATAGCACAAGGCAGGTCAGTCTTCTAGGACTGAATCCTTCAAAGCCTTCTCTAAAGCTAAGAGTAGTCATGTGAATAAAAAAAGTGTTTTTAATATAAAGATGCAGTAATGTATACTGCAGCTGAGAAACCAGGAAAGATGGAAGGAAAGACACTAGAAAATCTGAAGAAAAATGTGGGTGGGAGAAAATCATTAATTCTCAGATAACCCATAACAGAACCATAAAGAGTGGCTCCTCAATTCCTAGACTCTGGAAATAGTTAACTGAGAATTGCAGAGAAACAATGTCTTGACTGGACTCTGGCAAATGCTAGAACCAGAGCTCATTGAAATTGGCTCATTTTTGTTCCCATTGTGTTTAGATGTTTTATCACAGGCATAAGCATTGCCCTTAAGCAGTATCCACTTTAAAAAGCTGCACTGAGACTTAGGAGGAGTCTATCTTGAATTTTGTATTCCCACATATGGAATGACAGTCAGCTTTGGATGACTACACTAACAGAAGAAAGTGCGGTCATTCAGTGAGTCTTTGTAATAGCAATGGGAATGGAGAGTACAGCAGGTGTCAAAAGCTGCCAGAAGACCAAGGGAAAAAGGGTTTTGCAAACACTGTGAAGACAATACTAA
This sequence comes from Antrostomus carolinensis, assembly GCF_000700745.2. Classification (NCBI taxonomy): domain Eukaryota; kingdom Metazoa; phylum Chordata; class Aves; order Caprimulgiformes; family Caprimulgidae; genus Antrostomus; species Antrostomus carolinensis. The sequence goes on from NW_010293433.1 coordinate 18,326, forward strand.
AGTAACTGATGTCATCCACCTGGAATTGTGCAAGGCATTTGACACTATCCCACATGACATCTTTATCTCTAAATTGGAAACATGTGGGTTTGATGGACGGACCACTTGATGGATAAGGAACTGGCTGGACAGTTGCACTCAAAGAGTTGTGGTCATCAGCTCAATGTCTGAGTGGAAACCAGTGACAAGTGGTATCCCTCAGGGGTTGGTATTGGATGACCATGAGCCAGCACTGTGCCC
>NW_010293434.1:0-7672 GCF_000700745.2 Antrostomus carolinensis
TTCCTACAGTGGGCAGCTCTTCATTCTCCCACTCCCTGCCTCTGCCTTCTGCAACTTGGGCAGGGTGGCTTGAGCACTTGCTAGTGAAGACTGAGGCAAAAATGTCATTGAGTACGTCAGCCTTCTCCATATGCCAGTTAACCAGGTCTCTCATTTCCTTCCAGAGAGGGTCCACATTTTCCCTAGTCTTCCTTTTATCATAGATGTACCTATAGAAGTTTTCCTTCTTGGCCTTGATGTCCCTGGCCAGATTTAATTCTGTCAGGGCTTTAGCTTTCCTAACCTGATCCCTGGGTGCTCAGACAATTTTTCTGTATTCCTCCCAGCCTACCTGTCCTTTCTTCCACCCTCTGTAGGCTTCCTTTTTGTGTTTGAGTTTGTCCAGGAGTTCCTGTTCATCCATGTTGACATCCTGGCACTTTTGCCTGACTTCCTCTTTGTTGGGATGCATCGCCCCTAGGCTTGGAGGAGGTGATCCTTGATTATTAACCAGCTTTCTTTGGCTCCTCTTCCCTCCAGGGCTTTATCCCATGGTTCTCTACCAAGCAGGTCCCTGAAGAGGCCAAAGTCTGCTCTCCTGAAGTCCAGGGTAGAGGGCTTCCTGTGCGCCTTCCTCACTGTCCTAAGGATCTTGAACTCCACCATTTCATGGTCACTACAGCCAAGGCTGCCCTTGGGCTTCACATTCCCCACTAGCCTCTCCTTGTTGATGAGAACAAAGTCCAGCATAGCACCTCTCCTTGTTGGCCCCTCTATAACTTAGAGGAGGAATTTATCATCAGTGCCTTTCAGGAACCTCCTGGATTGGTTATGCCCTGCTGTGTTGTCCTTCCAGCAGATAAGAGGGTGGTTGAAGGCCCCCATGAGGACCAGGGCTTGTGAATGTGAGACTACTCCTATCTGTCTATAGGGGCCCTCGTCCGCTCCGTTTTCCTAGTCAGGTGGCCTGTAGCAGACCCCCACTATAACGTCACCTGTACCTGCCCTCCCTTTAATCCTGACCCATAAACTCTCTGTCATCTCCTCATCCATCTCCAGGAAGAGCTCCATGCACTCAAGCTGGTTATTAACATAGAGGGCAACACCCTCTCCTCATCTTCCCTGCCTTTTCTTCCTCAAGAGCCTGTATCCCTCCATTCCAACACTCCAGTCATAGGAGCCATCCCCCCACGTCTCTGTGATGCCAATAAGATAATAGCCCTGCAGGCGTGCACACATCTCTCAACTCCTCTTGTTTATTCCCCATGATATGTGTGTTTGCATAGAAGCATTTAAGTTGGGCCCTCAATGAAGCTGACTTACTGACTGGAGTGGCTAGAATTCCTTTGTGCTACTCTTCAGATGCTGTCCTGCTCACCTGTGATCCTTCTCCAGGCTCTGGGCATCTACTGCTAGCACTGGCATCAAACTGGTAGGAGTGAGATGGGTTGAGGTTCCTCTCCCTTCAGCAACTTTAGTTTAAAGCCCTCTTCACAAGCTTGGCAAGCTTATGACCAAAGATGCTCTTCAGTCTATCATCTATGACATATCAAAGAATCAAGTTGAGATCTTTTATAGACTGCTTGAGAAACACTGGTTTGAAAGTGGATATTATAGGGAATGGGGTATAAAATTGTCCACTTATGTCACCCATGTAAGATGGTAGTTTGAGGGGTAATAGCCATATAAAATATGCCATACCCCAGGAAACCACATGCTATTTGTCTGCTTTCCAACATATCCAGAAGAGCTAAAAAGCCCTCAGAAAATCCAGTCAAGAGGCAGTTTCTTGCAGAGCTGTTGGAGCACACTCTGAGCCCACACACACTCTGATCCCACAGTGGGCACCAGCAGACTTGAAGGACCACTTGCATAGTCAGAGTAGGACATTTTTTGTGCACTGGCATGCCGCTGAAGGAGGGTGACCCTTCAGAGAGATTTGGAGATCTTTCCTTCAGGAGTATGTCCCAGACACTTTACTTCCACAGGGAGCCAAAAAGGTCAAGGAAGGCTCCCTTTCCTGTTCACTAGTTTTATTTTCTCCTCTAGGTACAAAGATACTGGCTGCTATTCAAGCTGTGGTAGGAAGCAAGCTGTCAATGAGAGCTTTGGGACCAAAGTGAACACAACTAGCCAAACCCATTTATTCCCTCTGTTTCAGGAATTTCTGTAGGTTTTCTTCTGTCTCAGCAGGGTGTTTTTACCACCATTTTACCCTACTCCACATCAGTGTCCTTAGGGGAAGGGAGACACTTTGGGGAAAAAGTTCCTTATTGATAATGAGAAAATAACATACTCATTCTATATATTGACATTAAAAAAAACCAGCCTTTGCACATATGCAAACAAGCATGCCCAACAGGAATGAGAGATATGATTTCTTACCTGAACTCTGTGCAATAAGTATAAAGAAATGTACCTTCTCCCCCAGGCAGCCTTCTCACATTACAGGGAGAAGATCCCTGTCTCTCAGACATTTGAACAGTGAGAAGAGCCATCAGAATCCACCAGAGCAGTAGATGGAGATGTCCTGTCAGTGTGCTGTGTGCCACTGAACATGAGGGACCAGCTCATTCCTTCCATCCATTCCCACTTCTCTGTAAGCAGAGTGGAAAATGAAAACACCCTTCCCACAAATAGTCATCCAGATGTCAAAGCATAACTGCATTTGCGCAGTTGGGTTCCCTTGGGATTTTTCACCCCACACAGCCGTCACAGCTGACGATTCCCCAAAGCGCCTGCTGCATTGTCAGGCTCCTTGCAGTTTGCTTTCTCTGTGGCATCAAGCCCTTTCCACCGATCACCTTCTCCCTGTCTGTGATTATCACTGCCTGTCAGCACTGCAGTAAATACAAGTATATTTCCATGTCTCTCATTCCTCACTTTACTAAAGTCTCTCACCTAAAAATCACAGACTTTCTGATCAGAGCAGACACTAATATAGAGAAAAAACAGGGATTTTTGACAGGCTCACCTGCTCCACTCACTATGCATGAAATTACCTGCATCTAAGAACTTTTTTCTGCTTCTTGCAGGAGGTTATTGCACTTCTGCAACTGTGACATTATAAAGCTGTTGTCATAGGTGCACATGATCTTATAGGTTAAGAAAAAAAAAGGTCTCATATGACAGCTAGACAAGATTTCTCAAAAAAACAGAAGTCTGATGACATACAGCAAGGAGCACAGCAGAACTGAGTGAAGGAGAGCTTTGTGCTCCAACCCCTGGGTGTAGGGGAAAGCAAACCCTGCTGCTGGACAGACATTTTTGAGGGGAACACAATCAGGTTCCTGACTCTACTTTGTCATCAATGATGCAGGTCTGAGGTACGGGATTAGGACTCAGGTCTGTTGACCTTCACAGACTGTCATGGTCCTGCTTTCTCCCTTAATCTAACACCTTTTCACTTTGTCTGTGACAAATGCCTCTTAGCCCCTAACCCGCACACATCCATTTAAAAGGCTCTTTCAGAGATCATTTGCCTGATACCACTTTTCCCCTTTATATTCAGTCTTCCTTTGCCTTCTCAGCTGCATCAAGTGCATCTTCTCCAAGCCACTTGATGCCTCCAATCCCTCAGACAGTAACAAGATGTGAATGCTGACCTGCTCCACTTTCTTCAGTGGCTTTTCAGAGACCCACGTAGCTTTCTTCAGTTTTGGCCTTCTTCTTAAGGAAGGTCTCATGAATACCAGTGAAGTTGTCATTGCTTTTCGTCATACTCTACCCTAAGTCTCTCTTTTGCCCAGATAGCTGCAGATAATTTGCAACAGTTGGGCTGATTATATGTTATGGTTATATCCCATAAAACTTACAAATCCTCACCCATTTTCCCCTCATATTCCCCTAGCAGATCAATGCAGAGAAATGTTCACTGCCATCAGTGGATAAAATATGCCATCTCTTTACAGACTTTCCCTAAAGTATGCACAGCAAGAAAATTCTGAATATTTACGACTGTTCTTAACTTGCCTGTGCATTGACCCTCTCATCTGTCTACATGTTTTCCATGTTTTCTCAGCTGATACTTACACAGTAAGTGTTTAGTGCCTATGACAATCATCTTGGTCTCTCTGTGCAGCTCCCAGCATAATGGAGCACTGGTTAATGGCAGGCCTTTTCAGAGACTACAGTAATACAAATAATAAAAATAACCATAAGCTTGTTCTGCACAGTTCATGAATCAAACTAACCAGGGCTGCTTTTTTGCAAGGCAGAGAATGATAGCCATATTGCAACCTGAGGGCTATTCATTACAGTCTTTGCCTCTCTAATTACCCCTCCATTTTCACCTGTTTCCTAAACTGCTGGTTAATATGGCTTTGCACTGACAACAAACAGCTGCCGCATCTCATCCCAAGGAGGTATGGCTGCATCTCCACAAAAAGCAAAGTGATCTCTGTGAACAGAGCTCATTCACAGAGAGCTCAGGGACCCCCTAGGCTAAGGGAAAACAGGAGGTCTGCAGTGTTACAGATTTGCTTCTGCCTAACCACTGCAAGATCATAGAGATGTGGAAACTCTGTCTTGAAATTATATGTCATTTATATATATTTAATTGCAAACAAAAAATTAGCAGAAACTAAAGCAAATTATTTCTATTTTCTTCCATCCATACCTCTCAATCCTCTCTCCTCATCCCTCCTTCCACCTGGCCCAGCACAAAACACACCCTTTAAGACACTAGCTGCTCACTCCATGCATTTGACAGACTCTGATTAAACTCCCCTATAATAACCTTGCAAGGCAAAGCCAAACTTGCAGCAGTACAGGGTGTTCTCATCATTGGCTCCCAAAAATAGTTCCTTGCCAATAAGAGTCAATCAGTTCAGGCTTTGCCAACCTGCACTTCTACTGCCCCTCCCCCCCCGCCAAACCCAGGGGCTGCTGACACAACTTGTCCCCTCCAGAATTTTTGTGAGGCTCTAAATACAGCCAAGAGTTGTGTATTAGTTGCTGAAAATACCTCAGGTTTGTAATATTAATGCAAACTAGGCTTCCACGGGTCCTGCCTGTCTCTACTCCCTGGAATAAGGGAGATATGGGAGTGGTGGACTGCAATACCTGTGAGACAGCATTTATGGACTTTGGCCTACATCTCCTACTACCTCCCGAGACCTAGTGACAATGATCAACCTGGGATAGCGATTTAGCTTTGTGTCAACATCTGCTGCAAGGACTCAGCACAACTGGCTGCAAAGAGGGAGCAGATAGTGGGGAACATGCCGCTTAAGGTAGCATGCGATTGCAGACAAGCAAATCTAAAGGGATTTGGAAGGGAGACTACAGAGAGGAGAAAAGAAGGTCTCAGGACAGAAGAAAACAGAAAAGGAGGCTCTTAATATGCAAGGATGGAATGCAGCACTGTCAACAAGCCAAATCAAGCCCAAGAATGGGTCGTTTTCGGGACAGAAACCACTCTATTATGCCTTAGTACTGTTCATTTTGATATCTACATTGCAAAAATTTGCCCCTTCTGTCAAGCAGTGAACTTACTCTGAAGTCAATGGAATTGCAGCCACCTATGCCAGAAGTGAATTTAGCTCCCAAAGGACTTTTCTATGCAATGATTTAGATAATGACCCTTCAGAGCTTGTGTTGCAGTCAGCATGAGAGAGGGAGAAAAAGGGCCAAAAAAGGCTGCAACAGAATAGCCATCTGTCATACTCAAGTCTAGAGCTCAGCTAACCCAGGATGGCATAAAATAAGGGCAAGAAATACTGGAAGTTAATGAGCACCCCTGGAGGAAATCTTACCCTCCTCTAACAGTACAAAACAGTACAGATGTGCTAATATAGGCGCCTTTGTGCAAACTGCATCCCAGAATATTTTGCAAAGTTAAATACAAGACAGCAAATGGCATGCAGCATAAAGAAAAGCTGGTGCACTGAGCAATCAAGAGGCAGTGCAAATGGCCATATAATTTCGCCTTTTAAAAGCAACTGCATAAAAGCTCATTCATCCATAAAAATGCTGCGTTTCTGTTTTCTGCCTTCCTAGGAGCTTTCTTGCCTGCCCCCTTTATCACCAAGTACAGACTTGAGATCTTCTCAAAAGGGTAAGAACAAACAACTGTCCTTCCATCCCCAAATATTGCCTCCACATTTTAAGGATGTTTTATATAGCTCCTAAGTATTGCCAGACAGGGCTAGTCAAAGAGTTCACAGGGCTTCAGACTCATATTTTTTTAAAAGTACTGCACATGACAATGGGCTATGAATATACCCCCCCCCCCAAAAAAAAAAAAAAAGTGGATCTCAAGGCATTATGTGGTGAATACATTTGAAATATGAAAATTAGGAATTAATGGGATATGGTTTCAGTCATGGAAGGATACATTTGTTTCCCAGTTCCATTGAGAAGGCAGAATCTGGCAAATCTGGTGTCTAATGAAATCTAGACGTCATTTTAAACACCATGAGATTCAGCCTTCAAACTCCCTTCCGGCATGATATCTGCAAGAATTGCCAGCCCAGCTTACAAGAGCTAGTCAGACAGCAAGTTACAAGCACTATTCATTATGCTATAATACAGGTATTTCATTTCCTCATTGCCCCCAAGATCTCCCACTCTCTCCATATGTATGTTTAGCTTATCTACTAAATGTAGATATGTGTGCAACATCTCTTTTAAACACTTGAGAGACTGACCTCTGGAAGGTGTTTTTGCAGTGCCTAATACAAGACACCAACACGAAAGATGAGAGAGTTGAGATCTGGAAATGAGAGAGCTGAGATCATAGAATCATAGAATGGTTTGAGTTGGAAGGGACCTTAAAGATCATCTAGTTCCAACCCCCTGCTATGGCCAGGGACACCTTCCACTAGACCAGGTTGCTCAAAGCCTCATCCAGCCTGGCCTTGAACACTTCCAGGGAGGGGGCATCCACAACTTCCTTGGACGGCCTCTTCCAGTGTCTGACCACCCTCACAGTGAAGAATTTCCTCCTAATATCTAATCTAAACCTGCCCTCTTCCAGTTTAAACCCATCTCCCCCTGTTCTATCGCTAACTGCCCTTATGAAAAATCCCTCCCCAGCTTCCTTGTAGTCCCCTTCAGGTACTGGAAGGCCGCTATAAGATCTCCCCAGAGCCTTCTCTTCTCCAGGCTGAACAGCCCCAACTCTCTCAGCCTGTCCTCATAGGAGAGGTGCTCCAGCCCTCGGATCATCCTTGTGTCCCTCTTCTGGACTCGTTCTAACTGGTCCATGTCTTTCTTGTGTTGTGGGCTCCAGAACTGGGCAAAGCACTCCAGGTGAGGCCTTACGAGAGCAGAGTAGAGGGGAAGAATCACCTCCCTCGACCTGCTGGCCACACTTCTCTTGATTCAGCCCAGGATACGGTTATTGGCCTTCTGGGCTGCAAGCGCACATTGCCGGCTCATGTTGAGCTTCTCATCTACCACCACTCCCAAGTCCGTCTCTTCAGAGCTGGTCTCAAGTCACTCATCGCCCAGCCTGTATCTGTACTTGGGGTTGCCTTGACCCAGATGCAGGATCTTGCATTTGACCTTGTTGAACTTCATGAGGTTAACACAGACCCCCCTCTGGCATCCCGTCCCTCCAGTGTATCAACCACACCACACAGCTTGGTGTCATTGGCAGACTTGCTGAGGGTGCACTCAATCCCACTGTCCATGTCACTGATCAAATACCGACCCTTCAGGGACACCACTCATCACTGGTTTCCACTCG
>NW_010293435.1:0-271 GCF_000700745.2 Antrostomus carolinensis
GGGAACAGGCAGCCTGAGCTCCAAAACCCCGATCCAGGGGAGGCGTCTAGCACAGCAGAGGGAAAAAAACAAAACAAAACAACTGGGAAATCTCTCCCTGCCTGCAGGGTCTGGAGAGACCCGCACTCCCGCGGTGCGTGGCCCTGTCACTGTCCCCCCGCAGGGCTCCGCGCTGCTGCCCATCAGCCAAAGCCTTTCCCCGTTTGTTTCGTTCCTTTCCCCGCAGCCTGGCGCTGCGCGGCCGGTCCCCGCACAGGGCTGGCGGGCTGCC
>NW_010293435.1:376-1055 GCF_000700745.2 Antrostomus carolinensis
GAGGGACCGGAGCACTGTGTGCCGAGCGGGTGGGAGAAACCCGGGTGGGGGCTGAGCGGGGAAAGCCCAGCTCTGGATAGGGCAAGGGACCAGAATGAACGGGCACCCGTATTCACACTTTATCTGTATCCCCAACATTTCTAACCTGCCTTGTTTTCCAGGCAGCCTTATTTTTAACTGTTTCACTGTCCCATGACCATAAACTGTTGTGTTCCTGGTTTCCCATCAGTTTTTCCCAAACTGCTGTGTATTTGCAGAGAGCACGACGACACAGCGTGCTGCAGTCACCAGCTTTGTGGTGGGCGAGGATGTAGTGCGAAGCCACAGTGTTTCCAGTCCTGTTATGAAAAGCAACGCAAGTGGGTCTGAACTCGGCGGTGACAACCCGGGCAGGGCTGGGGGTCTCCCGGCCGCTGCGGCCGTGGGCTGCACACCAGGCAGCGGGACCAAGCCTTGGGATGCTCCGACTTTCCGAAGGACTTCAGAAACCAGGAGCTCCATTTCAGCCATCTGAGGAGTCAACGAATAGTGGGGCTGATGTACTGGGAGCTGTGCGCTGGGGCTTGCTGGGGTTCTGGTGGTGTCTTTGTTTTGGAGGAGCTGGTCTCGAGGTTTTGAGATGTGCTGAGTACGGGAGAGACTGGCTGCCTCGTGCATCCATGTCCCATAAGACAAGGTT
>NW_010293435.1:1109-12925 GCF_000700745.2 Antrostomus carolinensis
AGGATTGTGTGGGTGGTACGGGGGTGCTGATGTGAGTGGTCATGATGGAGGGGACAGACTTGGGGGTTACCTCCAGTTACTCTGCCCAGTAAACCCAGTGTTTATAGGATCCTCAGGGAAACACCAATGGGAAGAAATAAAGAATACTTCTCTCTCAGTAGATGAGAGCAGTGTTCCCTGCCAGCCTGATTCAGCACGACAGGGTTGTCCGATTGTCCCTGCTGTGTGTCTCTGAAAGTCCATCAACACACAAAGCCACCCATGGGGGCTTGCATGGACTTTAGACCCTACCAGCTTGAGCCTCTCCGTTCCAAGGACTGTAATCCTGGGGGATGTGGGTGCTCCGAGGAGGAGAGGGCACCTTTTGGGGGTGGGCTGGCTATTGTCCTTGTCCTGTTGATTGTCCTGTCCTCATACTGCACTTGAGCTGTGTGGTGGACAACTCAAGTTGGGCTGTTGTGTACGAGTGCCAGTTCGACTTCCCAATTTCTGAAACAGCCTTCTTGCAGCATGTGCTCTGGCCAGCTCTGGGGGAGCATGGTTTATCCCTCACTCTCCTGCTCATTACTAAACAGTCCTTTACCTCCATGGGAGACTTCTGAAAACACTCCATGTAGCAGAGGATAGAGACCAGAGGTGTGCAGGCAGTGCGAGAGCAGCAGCAGCTCCTGCAGCTGTATTGCAGCACAGCCAATTCTGTGGGGGTCATTTGAGCATAGGTAGTGTAAATCTTGCAACAGAGATGTGGTCTGAGAGTGCTGAGGATGCTGCACATCCCATCAGGCTGCGTTTTAAAATGTTGATGCTGGATGCTGCTATGAAATTGATAATTCTTATCATTTGGATGATCTTTCCGAAGCAATTTTAAATCTGCCAGTGAAACATTGTCTTGGTGCACGTGTGCCCTGGAGAGTCCATGCTGTGTACTGACATTCCTTCCTGTTCAGAAGTTTTAAGCTTAGGAAAACTTGTGTTTGCCGAATGGGGACAGAAAAAAGCAATGAGGGTTAAGGATTATCGAATTATCAGTGGGACTCAACTTTGGGCAGATCACTTCCTTAATGACGTGTTTAATGACGTGTGTAAGTATTTTCCCACGTAGGGCCGAGCAGCTGAGTGGGTGGATGCACAAGGCAGAGCTCAGGGTGACTAGAGCTGTGTGGAAGAACATTAGCCGTTTCCTCGGAGTCCCTCCTGACTTTGGCTTTAAACCTGAACCCAAAGCAGCCCCCGTACCACGCTCGCGTGCACAGGCACAAACCCTCTCAGGATAAAAATGGCTCCATAATTTGCATCTCTCAGCATTATTTTGTGCCCAGGGTATTAGATGTTACAAAGTAATGCATGGTGATCAGATCTGTATAGGCAATTCTTTTCCTAAATGGGCCTTAAAATCAATGGGTTATTAGCTCTCCTTCTCCACTCCCTGATGAAAGCCTGGTCTTGTTAAACATGCAAACTACACAATATTTGAAGCCTTAGTTTACAAAAGTGTTTTGCTCAGCTGGGTCATAATTTCTCATTTATACCTAATGTAAATAATACTGAGATTTACACCTCAGGCCTATGAATTTTCCTTGAAGCATGTATTTCTGCACTGCGACCATCACTACTGCTGATGAGGAACAATTCCTCAACTGGTAGAATCCCTCCTCTTGCATTGCCTGAGCACGTTGGACCTGGTGGATGGATGTATTTGCCTTCTGTGCAGGTGGGCGACTTTGGGAGAGGGGCTATACACACCATTTGCTTTAGGCTATTTGGGGCATTTCCCTTCAATGCTCTGTGTTTCCCTGCCTGCTCTCTTGACTCCATTAAGCTCTTAACTTTTTCCTGACTCACAGCAGCTGAATAAATATTTCTACTTGGTGCCCACTTGTTTTTGAGGATCTGAGTTTGCCTCCTGGAGGCACACAATCAGCTTTGATGGGCAGGGCTATAGTACAACTGGTGGCAGTTTGACTCCTACATGCTTTGCCCTGTTTTTTGGGGGGTCTCTCTGCATTTCTAGACATTTCAATATTCTTAAAAATCTGCTGCTAAGGTTGGAACTGTAATGGTATTTAGACATTTTACTCTGTGAATTTTGTTTAAGGCTAAGAGATAAAATACTCTTTCCAAGTCATAGTGGAAAATAGGAGCTAGCTGCCTAAAGGCGTCTCTGCATCATGCCTTCAGAAATGTCCACGCATCCTTTGTAGGATGTGCCCAGAGCTGGGGAGTGTGGAGCAGAGACATTTGAGGGGAGGTCTCACACTTTTTAGGTAGCACAGATGAATGTTTTGTCACTTCTGTGGGAGTGATATGTTTCTGTGGTCTGAGCCTGGTGAAATGCTGTGATGTTGGCTGTCCAGGCACTGTGCTCCACTGAACGGTGGCCTGAGCTCACTGGGATGCTGAGCAGAGCAGTCTCGAGACACCCTCACAAATCCAGACCTTGGGCCATTCTTCAAAATACCTTCAAAATTAAAAAATGTAATGATACTTTTTTTTTAAAAAGGTGAAAACTGCCTCTGGATTGTGGAATGCCACAGCAGATCTCCTGGTAACCTCTGGAGTATAGACATCAAGTGTACCATCTTGACCTTGGTGTCCTCGGTGAACTTTCCAACCTGAGCCTGTGAGTATTTACCTCCTGAGTGTCCAACGGAGAGTTGCTGCTTTGCTGTGAAGCATCACCCACTTTCTCATGGGAGAGTCAGTGGGAGCAGGACCTTCCTTATTACCAGCACATGCTGTTTGCTGGGTCCTTCATTGCTGCTCTACCCCACGGCAGGACCACAGGGATTAGACCCCGCTGCTGCTGTCCCCATGCCAGCCAGGCCTGCAAAGCTGAACCCGTGCCTGTCCCAGTTTGGGCCTGTTTCCCAGAGTTTGGGAGCAGTGTGCTGTAGCACATGGGGAGGGAATGGGGACGGGGGAGAAAATCACAGTGTCTCCAGCTCTGTTGCTCATCTGAGCTGCTTGAATGAGTCTCTGCACCTCATCAGGTAATTCTGTCTGTTGTATGTCGGCAGTGAGATGCATTTCCCTCCGTGCTATGACTGGCTTCCTTTGGGAACTAATCCATGTAGGAAGAGAACACCATGGGAAATCAGTGTGAGCCCCATGGCCCAGCGTAGGTGTTCAAGCTTAGCAGGAAGGTTGGACTGCACATGCACAACTGGCAGCATCTGGTCCGTCGTCTGTGCACCTGAACCTTCAGCTGCCTGCCCAGGTGAATCTGTATTTTTATATTTTTTTTTATTAAGGACACCAAGCACGGTCTCATTGTCTTGGTTTTATGGTCGTTTAGCTTCTGACTAAATAGCAGCTGGAGGGAGGGGATAAAATTCATTGTCATGTTTTGCCTACAGTATTTCTAGGCTTCTTCAGCCTTTTGAAAATGGAAGGTCATCAACCCTTGCCAAGCTCCTTAAATGACTTAAGCTCGATGCCGTAAGTGTTGCAGAATGCCCAAACGATCCCATTAATTTGGCATCAAGTGTATGCTGCATTATACATACCGGCTTCCATTGGCACATGCCACATCCAATCCATTAGTTGTGCGCAAATGCACTTAAGATTTTTATTGCTCTTAGTTTTGTGTCATCAGCAAAGAAAGGTAAAGTTGATCTTCATCTAAATCACTGACATGGATTATTGCAATTGATTACAACAAAGAAAGAGCTTTTCAAGTTTCAAAGTTATGTTGTCTTTTATTTCCCCAAGTAGTAATCTGTACTGTTTAAGTTATTGCACAAGAACAGTCTCCGTAAGAGCTGTCCATATTACATTCCTCATTGAGAGCACTTGTGTTAGTAGGCTGTCGTGATTCCTCCCCAGTTCTGTGCAGCATGCTGCCTTTATTCCTTTTGGTGGCAGAAATGCACTAAATGTTCTTTATTCAATCCAGCTACAGCAAGAAAAAAAGAGCAAGCAAGCTGTGTGCCTGCTGAAGCTAATGTATACGGGTCTGGGAAGTTGTATTTTAATGTCAGTATATTATCTATGATCGGAAAAATAATATTTATTTATAAATATATTAATAATTCTTAAAATTATATTAACAATAATTATTAATATAATAAATATTTATTTATAATATAATGCGATATGCTTCTCAAGCTTAGCTCCTTCATTAGGTTGGTATGTTTAAGACACCTGGGTATCCCGAGAGAGCAGGACACAAGGGAAGGATGTGGTCCAGCATCACACCATTTTTCTGCTCAACGATCAGTTATATACAACTGGGAAAAAATTAGGGAAGCCTTTAGCCTTTAGATCACCCTGCTTGCCCTGTGCCAGAAATGCTGTGTGTACTCAGGTAGGACTTTACAACTGAATGATCCCCAGCACTTATGCTGTGCTGTCCTCGGCAGATGCTTGCACCCAGGCTTACCTTTGCACAGCTCAGTAGCCTTGAGACTGCTCCAGGAGGCTGGTCAGGTGTTAAAATCAACTCTGTTTGCAAGAGAAATACCTCAGCTTGAATTAAAAAGGTCTTGAGGTGCTTAATTGCTTTCACAGGGCAATAGGTGCCAATACATTTGTGAAAGGACCCTCTGCATCTCCAGGGGCTGAAGCCCAGCGCAGTCTGGCAGTGCCTCTCCTCTGCTCCACTCCCATCACTTCAGTCTCTTCAGAATTCTCCACCTGCCCTAAGGGCAGCACTTCTTAAAATATGATGGTGAAACTTAACTTGAAAAACTAATTATGAGTTAATAAAGCTTGTGGTTTATGGACTGGAGTGATAGCAAAGCCTGGGCAGAGTAGGAAGCTGTTAAACACCAAGGCTGCTGGAACGGTTCGGCTGTTTTAATCCAAGCGAGAGAGGGCCAGCGCTTCGTTTGGTGTAAATCAGCAGAGATCCATTAAGTTCAGTGGATCTCATCTACTTTACATCAGCTGAGGACATGACCCCAAATACTTAATTGGTGGTATAATATGAAGACATTAGATTCTCTCCTCTAGTTCATCTGCACTCATTGTTCCCATTAATGGTAATGGGAGCAGCCTGTAAGGGAGTGTGGAGCTGCGGGTGGGTACGGCCGGTGCTGGTCCCGTGGCCGGTCCCATCAGGGCTGGTGCTCCATCAAGCTGCTCTCCGGCCTCCAAAGAGCCCCTGCTCTCAAGTGGGGAGGGAAAACAAAGCAGAACTGTTAATAATTAAAGAAGACTTCAAATCTTTCCCTTGGACTGAGGGGAAGGAGGAAGAGCTCCGAGGATGCCTGTGTTGGGGCTCGGCATGTGCCTCAGCCGTCGCTGTGCCAGCACACTGCCAGGAGGGGCTGGGGCTGGGTGAGGGAGCAGGATCTCCTACCCCACTGTTGCAGGTAGCTATGGCATGAGCCAGGGCGTGAGCTGTTTTCCTTGGAAATCTGGAAAATCGGGAATTTTGCCAAAGCTGAAAATGTTTCTGAGTCCAGACAAAAGGCATCCCAGGAGCAGCCTGGGTTGAAGCCTGTCTGCAGCCCAGGGGCAGGGGCTCTAGGCTGTGATGGTCCTCCACACCAGCTCTTCGCTTGTCTTCTCCAAACCTGTGCCCAGCGCTGGCTCTGCGAGCAGAGGTGAAGCCAAGGGGACAGGGATGCTTTAGCCGCCACGGAGCTGCAGGTCTGGGAGAAGACAACAGTGCTCCCTCATGCCTTTTTTGTCAAATCTCCAGTCTTACACCTTTTACACCCCCAAGTTTTGCACATGGTAGGCAGGAGGGTGCACTGGCAGAATGTGGCTGGCTGCAGAGTTGATGTGGCAAAGACCTGTTGGTGATTCATCTCATTTTGGTTCTGGCACCTAAAAATATATCGGGGTGCTGCAGTCCTGCACCCTGCTTCATAGACTCTCCTCATCTGTGCCCTTGAACAGAGCTTCGGAGCGGTACTTGGCCACGCTTTTTCCTGTAATTTCCTAAAATACCCTTTCTCCTCCTCACGGTGTCTATGTCTTCTGCAGGCATCCCATCTCCATGTCATCTCTCCACTCCTGGCTGCAGCATGTGTCTCAGATCTCAGATCACAGTCTGATCTCTCAGATCACAGTCTGGGTCTTTCTGGGCTTGTGCAGTTTCTCAGCCTTTATTTTTGGTCAGTCCTTTGGTAGCTGCTGAGCACCCTGCTCCCAGCTTTCCCCTCTGCACAGGTACATGTTTGCTCTCCGCCTGAAGCCAAGAGCCCCCTTAGCATTTCACTGCTAAAATGGTATCCTAATGTTGCTCTGTCTCCTTTTTGTAGGGTTACAGGGGGGGGGGAAAAAAAAAAAGGTGGGATGTTGCATCTTGCCCAGAAGAGGCTGAGATGGGTAATTGATTCTGAAAGCAGTTTGCACAGTTGGGGACTCGCTCACTGAAGCTGTCGCGTTGCACTGGGGAGCTTTGCTGTTTCGGTGCTCCAGCGGAGCAGCTGTTGTACCCAGCATTGCTTCCAGCTTGTCATGAGCTGTGGAGGTTCCTGTGTCCTCAGACTGTTCATCAGGAATGCTTTGAACTTGAATTTGACCCCTTTATAAGCAGGAGGCCAACAGCGAGTGTGGGGCTGGTGAGTAAGGAGGCTTTTCTGTGCCTGATTTGTCACATCAGGGTTAGAGGTTTCACTTTTTACACCATTTTTCACTTTTTAGCACCATTTTAGAGTCACTGAGCCCCATGTGGCAAGAGGAGATCGTGTCTGAGAGCCCAAGCAGGGAAAAAGCCTTTTCCACCCCTCCCAGGCTGAAATTTTTTTGAATACCTGGTATAAGTGTTCAGGAAAAAAAACACTTGCAGGACCTTTTTGGAGATGTGAAATGTGATTCTCCTCTAAACTCATCAAGGACAGAAATTGTAGGGGTTTAGGGTTGGGTTTTTTTCTGCCTTGTCATACTTGTGGCTTTCCTACATTGATCTTTATGGAGTTGCCCTTCTCTGTTTTGATCTCTGCCAAGTGCTTAGAGGGGAAAGGATGTAGTTCTGCTGTGAGGGGGCTGGAGTAAAATCACTACTCTCGTTTCACAGCCATACTGAATAAGGAAAGGAAAATAAAGCAGCCTGTGTCTCTTCCTCATGTCAGGTACTCTTTCCATCTGCAAATAGTTGTCCAAAAACCTTCTTAGATGGAGCTTCCAACCTCCTCTGTGTGATTGACTCTCAAACTGCTCCTAGGGAGAGGAAGCTCCTGCCTGACACAAACCTCCTGTTCCCCCATTCCAGCTTTCATCTTCCTGTGCTGTTCAAAATTCACACAGACAACTGATTTTCCCTGTCTACTCTGACAGGTGCTCTGACAGATCTGTGAAAGCAGTTGTCTTCTGTACACTGCACACAGCAGAGTCTGTCAGTCCTTTGTCTATATCTAGGCTGTGGTCCTACAGCTCCGGTGGGATTTCCACGAGTGGGAGCTAAACCAGAGGAAACAGAGTCAAAGTGCACAACACAAACCACTGTTTGCTATTTCAGGTAGAAGAAATGAGAACCTGCCTCAGCTTTGTCCATCTCGGTTTGCTTCTGCATCCTTGCTTGCTTTTGGTGCCAGTCTGCAGCTTTCCAACTGCAAACTGAACCTCTCCCCATAGCGTTGGCTCCTCTTCACAAGGGTCTTTGTTGCTTTGCTCTTCGTCTTCTTCTCTGGCCAAGACTCTTCCTTCTTGTTACTTAAAAGTAACAGAGGCAGAAACACGCATGAGGTGATGAGGTGTGATTCATGCTCTGGCCGTGTTGGTGGTGGCAAAGTGAGTGAGTTGGGAAAGCTCTGATGGATGGAGGGTGGATGGAGCAAGAGCTGATGGGCCTGGAGGGGGGGGAGCAGTGGAAGTGCCACAAGTGGGAGAGATGTGGAGGAAGATCAGCAAGAGGAGACGTCACAGACCTCTATCCATGTATGGAAACCTGAGAAGGAGGGAGGAAGCAAGGAACAGAAACAAAGAGCAAAGCTGGAGGTGGGAGTGATGGGAAGGGCTGGGACAGAGCAGCGGAAGGGCTGTGCAGAGCTGCAGTGGTGGGGAAGAGACACGGGGCTGCCTGGAGTGGTGGGGAGCTCTGGTGTGGGACTCTGATGGACTTTCAGCTGGAAAATAAATCTTTTAGTGTTTGAGGCCACAGTGCATTGGGGCCATATATGAGCAAGCAACCAGGTACTGCCCTAGAAATGAAGACGGTTTGGGGTGAGTCCATACCAAGGGGCAGGGAGGGTGGAATTTCTGTGCATAGTGTTCTGGAGTGGCATCGACAGCGAGGTCTGGGACAGCTCCGTGGTGAAACCACCATGTCACTAAGCAAGGCAGAAGCCAGGAAACATACTAAAACACAAGAATGGCTCCAAAATCCTGCAGATTGGAGAAAGCAGTGGTTACACCAACAGCAGAAGAAGGTGGGTGGAAAGAAGGGAAATGGTGCGTGAGGAAACCCAGGCGAATGTCCCTGCAAACAACAGGATGCTGCTAAAAACAGCTCCACCAGCGACTCGCAGCGACGGCTGGAGCACGCTGGGTGAAGCGGGGTGTGGGTGATGGCTGCCCAGCCGACATCTGTGTTTGGTGACAATAGCAGGGCCTGACAAGTTCATTGTAGCTCGGCACGGGGCAGCAGGTGGGAGAGGCAGCGTGTGCAGCCACCTGCTCGGCCGCCTGTGCGCCCATCCCCTGGGGCTGCAGCCGGGCTGGATGCTCCGCTGCACCCTGGCCCCAGGGGAGGGGTGGCCAGTGGGCTGCCCCAGGTAGGGCGAGGGGCTGGCACCCACTGCCAGGGGTCTGTGTCAGTGGGGAGCTCTGAAAGTAGCCGTGGAAGAGCTGTGCTTTTACCTTTTGAAGCTTTCATCTGGTTAAAGGGCGGTATGTTATTTTTTTTTTCTTCACTACAAAAAAAAAAAATTTGTTTTAAGATAATGTCTGGAATTTAGCAATGTGTCATGGTAGGCTCAAACATGTGTGAAATAGATGAGGAGAAAAAAAAACCAAAGCAGCCAAGCCAAATCCTACACCTGTAACTCTTCCTGAACCCACCAGGCAGTGGGAGAGCTCAGCTGCTCTCGTCGCTTGGCGGGTGTAATCTGAATGTCATTATTGTACAATAGGGTTTGAGCTGAATTGGCACCGTTCTTGCCGGAGAGTGAATGGACTGAGAGTGACTGAAAGCAGCCGAGGATCCAGCCTCCCTTGCCTGTGCTGAGTAAGTACTTGTGCAACAGTCAGCTCTGGTTTAGAGGTGAAAGTCAATTCAGAATAACACCAATAAATCCAGGCCATTCGCTTCTGCTCGGCCCCACTGGAGCTCAGGGAGAGCTTGTAGGGATTTTTTTTTTCTCCTCTCTCTCTGTAAGTGCCAGCTAGGAACAACAGGGACTGTCTGATTTGGGGTAGGATGAGGAACTCACTGTGTCTTGATGTTTGCTGTACAAGTCTGTTTTCAGAGCTCATCGAGAATTACTCATACACTGGGACAGAGTGTTCATAGAGCTGTTCCGATTTACTGAAAATCCGGCTCCCGGGTACCATTTAACAATCCTGTTGGTTGCCAAATGCTTCAGCGCACGTTTCTGGTTTGAGTTTTCATCTTCATAACTGCATGCATTTCATTTTCCTGATTTCCAAATGCTTGTCTAGACCAACAGCCGTCTGCGGGGAGCCGGGACAAGCAGCGGGATCGCAGCTCTGGCTAGGAGGTCAGACTGAGCTGGACATTTTCGGCTGGCTGGGCTTGCACCTAACCCTCTTCATGGGCTTTGTGTGCCACTCGAGTGTGGTGCTGCCGATGATGCCTTCGGTCTGTACCACTTACAGAGGCAGTCAGTAAACACAGACCTGACTGCAAAGATACCAGTTCTGTAGTTGCATTAAAATAGCAGGCTTGCTTCTGAAGTGACAAGCCAAAATGTCTACTAATGTGGAAGAAAAGATAGTAGCTGGAAATGTTGCTGCCTTTGTGCAAAAGCCAAGCTCCACGTTGCTGGTTTCGGTGCCAGATAGTGGATGGCAGTGCTGGTTTCACTGGAGTCGCTGCTGCTGGGAGCGGAGGGTCGTGCAGCCCCTTTCCTGGTCCCTGGGCAGCCTATCTGTCCGTCCTCCTGTCCATCTGAGTCACTGGTCTTAAAAAGGGCTGCAAGACTCATCCCTTCAGCTGACCTTTCCCAGCACATCACTTGAGTTCTCTAATTAAAAATGTGTTGTCAGATTTCAAGGAATCTCAGTGTTAGAATTTTTTTGGTACCTACCTCTGGTGTTTTAAGATGTCTACTTAGAACAACAAGAAAATTTAAATGGATGCTTAAAAAAAAAAAGCCTAAGGTATCCAGAGATTTGCTTTTAATTATGGAGAGTAAATTAAAATATAGTTGTTCCATGGCAAGTGCCTAATAACACAGGTATTACATTTCTCCTGAATAAAACTGTATTTAAGCTGAAAGATGTCATTTAAAAAGTAGTCCAGTCTTGAATGAAACATTCCTCATAATGGTGAATTGATTTGAAATTTAAGTGCCTAATCACAGTCACAATCAAAATGGATCTCTTGCTCCCCTACCCCCCTTTTTTTTTTTCCCCTGAATTTGTGTAATTTTAGCTTCTAGTCTTTGGAACTGGTGGCACACTTGTTCACCCAATGCTGCCATTTCAGAGTCCAACATAGGAGACTCAGATTTGTTTCAACTCCTGTTTTTTTGTTTTGGTTTGGTTTTTTTGTTCAACCCAACAAAAGTGCTCCCATCCTCTCTCTTTGCTTTCAGAGGGGTGTCTCCTGCTGGAAATGGGCTTCACTGAGGGCCAAGGCAAAGTCCTGAAGCAGAGGATGTTCCCATGAATCAGTGTGATGCTTCCTCCTCTCTTACATATTCTCTTGTTCAGCTTCAGTTTTTGTGCTGAGGCTTTTCTTTTAGTGGTCGAATTAACCTTCCCAACATCAACACAAAAATAGCACCAGTCTGTTATCAGCATGGCTTGATTTTTTTCTTCAGGAAATAACACAAGTGACCTTATTTTTATTTTATTTTAGGGATGGTGCACAACCACATCACATCCCAGAAACTACTGGGGGACAAACTGGAAAGCTGGGACTCCCAGCGGCACTGGAAGCATGGAGAAGACAGTTTGGCAATGTGTGATAATGACTGTAGTTAGATCTTGATTATGCTAAAGTGGCCAGGAGTGAAATAATTAAAATATAGATATTTGCTTTCTCCCTGGTTTCAGAGTTAACAACCCATTCTGCCAAGCAGGGCGACTTCATGTGTCAGGGATCTCGGATGCTGCAGACAGGGAAAGTCATGAATATTAATCTCTCTTACTCTCGAGTCACAGGATTAGTCTGAAAACAATTAAAATAAATTTTAATTCTTGAGCTCAGTTAGTTGGCAAATTCAGTGAGGGTGCATGTACGGCACCGTCAGGATGAGCCTGTTCTCGCAGCTGTTCTGCTTGCTGCCCACCGGCACGGCACCGGGGGAAGTGGGCGTTGGGAAGAGATGCTGCAGTGGGCTACCTGGGGGGCCGGCGGCTGCCCGGGCGCCAGGCTCGGACACGGCATCCCCCGCAGCCCGGCAGTCGGGAGCTTCCCCCAAACAACACCGGTGCTGCCGCTCGGTCAAAGGGGCTCTTGTTCTGCCCGGCCAAAATTTATTGGTGCGAGGGCTGATAATTGATAGCTCTGAAACCTGCATTGTCGGCTGCTCTGTCGCTGGCCAGGAGGCGTGTTAATGGGATATTGTACGGGCCGCTGTCATCCTCGGACACTTTGTCGGTCGGGAAAAGTTAGCAAGGAGAAGCCTTTTTCCTCCGGCGCTTCCTCCCTCTGATTTACTGCCGCTCCCCTTCGCTTCGGAAGTGCCGCAACATTCCCCAGTAAATAAGGATTTTCTCTCCCTCCTTTTCCTCCT
>NW_010293435.1:12959-33439 GCF_000700745.2 Antrostomus carolinensis
ATTCTTCTTCAATGATCATTCAATTGTCTCCAGACTGTATCTTTTGGTAAATTCATTGCTGGCTATTTAAAAAAAAAACCCCACCAAAAACCTAAAAAAACAACAAACCCTCAAATGCCTTTTGCATATTAACACGTAACTCTTGTTCCTGTCTGCTCAGTTTGGAAATGGTTGGATTGCTTTTATAAAGAAAAAAATGGCTAATAAAATTGGCCTCAGCACCGTTGCTTTGCAATTCTTATGAACAGTAAAGTGCTACTTACAGTCATTGATGTTAAAAGCTATTTCTAAATTATGGTGCCATTTATTATCTCTAGTGTCCAAAGTAAGTTTAAATGATGCTTATAATTCATGTTTTACCAAATTTCCTTTCCCCCCTGAGGATACCTCTGATTAACTTATGCACATTTAAGCGCTTTTTAAATTCTTCTTTTATTGCCATTATGCTCTGAAAATCTCAGCGATTCTCAAAAATGGGTAATAAACTTGAGATAAAATGCTGCAGTTTTAGATCAATGCTGACATATCACTGTGGTGATTTCTTCAGAGCTAAAGTGATAATGCTTCATATTTACAGAATATATACTAGGTTATTACTACAGTATTACCATTTTGTTCTAAGATGAAATGAGTAATTTACCAATTTATTAAACAGTTACATTTAAGTATTGCTTAGGACATTACCACACCAATCTGTTTACTTAGCTTGAAGAGTTACCATTAAGAAACCCTGTTTATTTAGGTAAAATTTGTAACGATCGTGCCCTCCATTAAGAAACTTATTTTTCTGCAAGCCTAATTGCCTGGAAATGAGTTTCTCCTTATTTACTATGGTGCATTCTGCTAAGCCAGCTGAAAATGTCACCCTCAAAAGAAGTGCTGGAGAAATTAATAATACATATATGGAACAGTTTTAATTAGGATAATACCAAATGTTAATAAAAGATTTATGATCCAGTTAAAGTTCTAATGATCACAACAGGAAAATGTCTGAAATGTGGCAGCGGTGATCTGTTAAAAATTAAACAAATGCTGCCGAATTCTCCAAATTGAGGATAGAGGAGATTTTTTTTCCCCTGCTCCTGTTCTTACGCAAGTCCTGGCTCAACGATGTAAGGTCAGGCTCTGACTCCAGGGAAAGCCCAGTAAATCCACAATGGCAAGGGGATAGCCCTGGGGGGTTATCCTGGTAGGTGGGAGGGGGTGGAGAAGCCCATTGCAGTGGAAGAGCTACATTTAATTCAGTTGGTGGCAATGGGGTATGAGCAGGCAGCTCCTGCTTGGGAGACACAAACCACGGTGTCCTGGTTTTGCTAGGATAGAGTTAATTTTCTTTTTAGTAATTAGAATAGCTGTATTTTAGTTTCAGTGTTTCAGTTCAGACATATTATGAGAAGAACACTGATAACAGTACTGGTGTTATTAGTCGCTGCTGGAGCCCAAGGCCACCGTGTTTGGCTGTTCACAGCTGCATCAGGACTGGGAGGGAGAAGCGCAGCGAATAGCAAAACCCAGAAGGGGCATTTGGATGTGCCAATGAGATATTCCATATCATATCACGTCATGTCAGTATATTAACCAGGGATGACTGGAAGACGGGGGTATTCTCTCGGGGATCGCTTGGGCTCACTCTTCAGGGGTTTCCGTTCGGGACCGTCTCAGCTCCGGGGCTGCTGGCTGGCACAGGCCAGGTGTTGGTCAGCGGGTGGTGAGCACTGTGTATCACTCATTTGTATAGTCTGTTATCACTGTTGTTATCATTATCATTTTTCTTTTAATTAGCAAATAGTTTTTATCTCAACCCGTGAGTCCTTGCCCTTCTTTCCAAATTCTCTCCCCTACTCCCTGGGTGAGGGGGGCGGGGGGGTGATAGAGCAGGCTGTGTTTGGCTGCAAGCTGCAAGCAAAAGGGTGAATCCACCCAAACCACCACACACAGCTGGCCCAAGGCAGCTCTAGCAGGAGCTTCGGCATTGCTGACAAAACCAGCTCTAGGAAAAAAGTCCATGTTCTGAGCAGCTCAGGCAGCCAGCAGTGGAGGATAGAGACAGAACCAACTTGGCTCCAGCCAAAGGTAGAAGTAATAAGCAGTAGCTGAATTTCCAGAGGTTAACTCTTTTAGAGGAGCACATCAAACAGTATCTCAAGTCACAAGTATCTTGGGTTCACCTTGCAGCTCGGTCTCGTGTCGCACAGGGACAGTCTCTGCTGAAGGCTGAGTCTGCAACCACCCAGAAGGGAAGACGGATGTGTCCTCGTGAAGTTGGGCTGGTTGCTGCTGGTCAGATGAGTGTTGGAGAGGGAAAACACTGGATCGTCCCTCTCAAATAGAAGTCTGCTAATGTTGGAATGAGGCTTTTAAGTGTGTGACCCTCTGTAGCTGTGTGGATGGTGTGGCAGGGACAGGAGGTGTGCTCGGTGACATCGAGGGGTGTCAGTGTGTTAGTCAGGTGGGTGTCGTTAGTCAGATGGCTGTCATTAGTTAGATAAATTCAGATCCTACCTTAAACTCCCCTGAATGTACCTGGCTAGGACTCTCACTGGGGTCTTCAAGACGAAGCCCTTCACTGTAGTGTTGGAAACATTAACTTTAAGAGCTGGAGCTTAAGCCATTCTCTGTGCCACTGGAGAAGGCTGAACTGTAAGCTGCTTCCCAGTGCTGTTTCTTTAGATCAGTATTGCTCTGTGTCCCTCATTAGATCCTGAAGGGTAGATCATGAGTAAGACAAAGCACTAAATACTCTGCTGCATCCAGAAGTGCCATTGTTCTTGGAAGTCCTAGTAGAAATGCATATTGCTTGCTTGAATTTGGGAGATTTGGGGGCAGGAAAAAGCACTATGATCTTTATTCTTTTTTTCTCAGATGCTGCCTGGATTTGGCTCCCAGCAGGACTGACAGGAGGGGGCTTCTCTCTTCTGGCACAGTTTGGGGATACTCAAAGCAAGTATCGGAAGCCCATCTTGTCCTACATCCCAAGGTGCTCAAACTCAGATTGCACATGCTGGCTCTTGCTCCCTGTGTTTGTCTGTCAGGAGCATGGTGACATGGCATGGCACCCTGCACAGAGGACTGATTATCCGGGGTAAGTTCCAAGCAGGAGCTGGGAGTGTGACCCTCACTCAGGGACAACAAGTGCAAAGAGGAGCTGGGGATGAGCTTTCCCAGTGGGTTTGCTCCAGCCAAAGGTCTGCGGCTGTAAGATGAATGTGTAGGATTAATATGTAGGATGAAGAACTTGCTGGTGGGCCTGGGCTTCTTTGCTGCATTGGGTGAGGCCAGTACCCCAGAACAAATAATTGGTGGAAAACTTTCCGTAATGTCCCCCAACACCTCTCCCACCCGATACCTTTTGCAGCAGTGAGTGGGTTGAACTGGGTTAAATCAGGAGCATTTTGTCCCTCACTTTTGCTAGGTTGCTGGGCTCCGTGCTGCTCAGGGAAGTGCTGGTTGTGGAAGCATGGGGATGATGGAAGCTGTGAACAGATCTTGTTCTCCAGTGGTAAAACCCTTCCTTGCTAAGGGTGCAAAGCCCTTCATCTTGAGCTTTGGGGTGATGAAGTGGATGTATACACTGTGCTGGGAGCTGTTTCCTTTTTTTAAATTCCTCTTAGGAAGCTATCTGTGAAAAATTTGAACCAGAGTCCCAAGCTGAGTGTCTGGGTGCCACCTGCCTAGTGCCCTTCCTGGGGAGGTACTTGCTCTACTTTAGAGAGCAAATGAATGTCAGAGATTTACTGAATTGTCTGGGAAATGCGGAGATTTTATTCATTCCTAAACTTCATAATGTGACTTTCCTTATTTGTTCTTTTCAAGGCCAGAAAAGGAAACACCATATTTATTCTTGCTAATGTAGCAATATTGATTAAGTTATAAAGCCCATATAAATACACATTGACTCGTATTACATTAAAGTATCTATCACTTACTACTTGTTCCTCAATAATACTGTAGTTATGTAAAAAATGCATTAAAACTGGCATTACCTCAAGGCAAGTAAGATCTGTCATCATTATTAATACTAGGTTTTGGCAAATAAAAGCTTTAAAAAGGATGCAAGTGTTAAAAATGGAAAACCACCTCCCTTCTTCCCCAGCAGTGACCAGATATTTCTGGCTGTACCAGTTATTCAGGCACGGGTCCTGACCTCTGCTTATTGGGTCAGTACTTTAGTTTTGTTGGAAAACTTTGTTGTGGGTGATGTCCTGACTGGTGGCACAAGAGGATAGGTATCTCTTCAGCATTGGCATGTCCCCTGCAGTGCAAGGACTTCCCATATTCACCAGATGAAGGTAGTGGCTCTGCAAAGCAACAAGTGTTTAGAGCATCCTTCAGAAAACAGGGTCAAATTTCTGTTGTGATTTGAGCAGAAGAGGGACTTCAATCTGGGTCTTCTAAGGACAGCACCACTTCTCTGTGTTTTGAGGGAGGAAAGACTCATGTGGTTTAGAAACCTGGGAGCAGGGAGAACAGCCACAGCCATCAACCCTGGCAGGGAGGAGCAGACTCCTCCCTCCAGCAAGGAACCAAGAGCATTGGTGCTTTCTGCTACAGCTTTTTCCTCCTGAGCAGCTTCTGGCTTGGTAAACTGGATTTTGTCTCCTGGTCTTAGAAGTTGAGATTTTTCCCCAAATATAACCTGGGAATTAAATGTGTAAGATATCAGGACAGCCGGCCCATAAATCTTGCCTTATGGGGCTCAAGGATGGCGTGGTTGCTGCAGAAATGATGATCAGTTTGTGCATTGGAAGCCACTGAGTGTGGTGGAAAGGGGGGACATGTGGGTAGAAACCATCCAGCTGGTGGACAGCAGTGGGAGGGTAAACCTTATTTCTGGGAGTGCTAATAGGGTAGAAATTGCAGGAAGGGTGCTTAGCTTCTTGCTGCTGAAAATTAAGCATCTTTGCACTTCTGGGCTGGGCAAGGTGACTCTGGTGAACATACCAGAACTGGCAAGAAATGGAGTGTACCCAGTCTCCAAAAGTGCTCAGGAGCTTCTGTGGAAGTACAGGAGAAGGAACTTGGTTGTGGCGAGAAGGCAAGTGGGAGGTGTGCGGGATGGGCTGTGCTGCCTTGCTCCTTCTGTTCTGCAAAGACTCTGGGACCTGGAATTGTGCTGCAGGTTGATTCTGCAGAGATCTAAAGATCAACCAAGAAACAAGTGACAGGACAAGAGGAAATGGCCTCAAGTTGCACCAAGGGCAGTTGAGGTTGGATCTGAGGAAGAATTTCTTTGCTGAAAGGGTTCTCAGGCATTGGCAGGGGTTGCCCAGGGCAGTGGTGGAGTCCCCATCCCTGGAGGGACTGAAGAGTCGTGTAGACACAGTGCTGAGGGACATGGTTTAGTCAGGGACTTGTCAGTATGAGGTTAGTGACTAGACTCAAGCTTAAAGGTCTTTTCCAATCTAGGCAATCCTGTGATTCTGTGATTTCTGTTAGGTTTAAGGAACTTGGTCCTTATCAGGATTTGGCCACTGCTTCACACAGCCTGGAAGACCACGTGTGTGTGCTGCCTTCTTATATAAAGTACTAAATGGATAAAACCAGAAGAAGAATTTTTTAATACTCAAATTTCCCTTTTGCAGAATGTGCGTAGCCTTTTTCGTGCAAGGAAAAAAATCCAACAAAATACTGTCCACATGGCTATTTTATGCTTCTGCTTGTCTTTTCTTCTCTTTATAATTAGCCTAATGTGATATCTGATCCCTGCTCTTTTTAGTGTTTGTGTGCCAGACTGACAGCATTAGCGCTGTTATTTCTTAGATAAGCTAATCACTTCTTAATGACTGGACAAGGTATCTTTATTTAACTGCATAAAGAGATTTAACTTTTCCCGTTAAGATATGACCGCTGGTTTATGTTTTGTTAATGACATGTAACATTGGTGTAAGACTCAGGTGGTACATATGTGTCAGAGCGGGCCTGGGCAGCTGGTTTTAGAGAGGCTGTGAAAGGGGCAGGGAGAGGAGGAACTTGTTCTCTATTAATCAGAATTTATTAAGCAAGCCCTCTTGTGAGCTTGGTGAGCTGCTGCTGCTGCACAGCCTGGTGTGTGGCCGCAGGGCTGGTGCTGCAACATCGGAGCTGGGGTTAAGTCCCATCACCTCCCTCGTGCTTATGGTTGGACACATACAGAAGTGCTTATTTGTAAGATTATTTTAAGTGCTTGCTCTAAAATTTTTGTAAGGGCTGACTGAGAAGATAAAACTGCTTTGTGCAAGGGGGAAACTGTTGTCCTCGCTGTCACAATGCTCATGGGGAAGGGGGTCTGTCCAAGCCAGGCTGGTGTAAGCTGGAGCCTTGGTGTGCGCTGCTGGTAGCAGGGTTGGGCACAAGATGGCTGGATTTAAAAGCTTGACCCTCTGTGCCCTGAGATAAAAGACCCAGACACAGAACGGACTGTTCAGCCTGTTGTGTGAAAATGTGCTTTCTGGGCAAGGTTTTCTCTGTGAAAAAATGAAAGAAGAGAATGAGGCCAGTGAGACTAAATCAGAACATTTATCTGAGCTCTGAGAAGTAACTGGAGATTTGGCCAGGAGCAAAACTCCCAGCACCTCTGTGCTAAGAGCTGGTGATACCTCCTGCTCCAGTTCCATGAGCCTGCAGATGTCAAGAGAAACTGGCATTTGAATTGGTTTTATCTATCAACACCCTGTGCACAGGTGCTTTCAAGTTCTGGATGCAACCACAAGCTCACTGCAATGCTTCGAGGCTTGCTTTCTCTAGCATCATTTAGACCAAAGTTTTTTGGAAGGATGCAGAAACACAAGATGCTTCCAGCCCCCAGCCCACGGCTGCTGGTGCCTCCCTGGGGCTGGGTCCTCTTCTGGGGCAGGATGACAAGTGCTGAGGTGGAAAGCCAGGCCCTTTAAAGCATCTGCAACTATTCTGCCAAAACTGAAGGCAGCAAAAGCCCTTTCTTTCTTTATTTGAAAGT
Source organism: Antrostomus carolinensis (assembly GCF_000700745.2). Classification (NCBI taxonomy): domain Eukaryota; kingdom Metazoa; phylum Chordata; class Aves; order Caprimulgiformes; family Caprimulgidae; genus Antrostomus; species Antrostomus carolinensis. Next base: position 19,894 of record NW_010293435.1, read on the forward strand.
TTTGTCCCTAACATTCATGAGTATCTTTAAAGTGTTAGCTTGGCAGAGAATCTGTATTCCTGCCTGACAAGAAAAGGGCCAGGCCAGTCCTTGGGGTTTTAATTTTACTGGCTGACTCTAATGTCAGTCTTATCAATGATATCTTTTCTTTCCCAGTAGCATGTTCTAATAAGAAACTAAATCACGAAGACAAAAAGCTTCTGGCATCTCCATTTTGTTGGCTCCTACCTCCATCTATGGCATGTTTACAAGAAAACATTTGTCGCTGGAGCACTTGTCTGCAATAAGGGAAGAGCTGATAGCAACATCTTTTAAGCAAGGTCCTCCCTGCTGGGCTGGGCAGGCTGGAGTGCCCTCTGCTCTGCTGCACAGCTTCATCTCCTCGAGACCATATCTGGATCAGCGCTGAGAACCATCCCCCTGAGCTGTCTTCCATCACGCCAGGCTTTTGGCAAGGAGATACAGCCGGGTGAATCACTTTGGAGGAGTGAGGCTGTAGATTTGCGAGTGGGTTGTGTAAGTATGGAGTAGAAATAGGTTTTCTTGGTAGGATTTGTAAGGGCTTTGCACCCAGAGCAGTGTGGATGATAGAGTTGTCTGAGCATGAGTGACTGAAAATCCAGCGTGTTTCAGAAATATGGACTTAGGTTGTGGCTGGTCCCTACTGAGGGCAGAGGTATCCAGCAGCAAAGGAGAAAAAAAGAAAAACATTTGACAGTGGTTTGCATTGTAAACAGCTCTCCAAGCCCTACATAATGGGGTATCTTATGGTGTTTTTATGCTGCATCATTGCATCCCCTAGCCAGGCTGTGAGCAGGGATCGGGCAGCTCTGGCAGCCCTTGTCAAACCCCGCCGTGTCCCCTCGACTGCTGGGATGTCAGGAGTGTTAATACCCTCTTTTGCAGATCAGAGAATGTGGGTAGCAAGAGGTCAAGTGGCTTCATTAGGCCCTGGAGGATTTCACTGTTGGAGCTCAAAGCTGGAGCGTGGCGTGGCGGCGAGGGCTTTGTCCGGCGCTCTGGGCTTCAAAGGCCTGTCCCTTGTAAATCCTCGCGCGCTTTCATCTCGCACTTCAACTTGCAGTTAACTTTGTCCCTTGCAGTTTTCACTGCTGGTGCAGCACGCGATGACGCTCTGTGAAAGGAGTCAGCAGGCTCACGGGGTGGCTTGGAGGTCCCTCACCCTGGGGGTCTCTGCCGAGGGGAACACTGCCGGCCGTGGGGGGATCCAGCACTCTCCCAAATCGTGCAGGGAAGCCAGCAGCAAGAGGCATCTCTGGGCAATTCTGGCATCAACTGCAATAGTAATAACAATTAGCAATTATGCAGAGTTATATGCCTTTGGTGCCTATTACAGGCATCAATGAGGAGTTCTGTTTCTGTTCTCTACTTGTAGCTTGGCCCGATGCTTGCATTTTAATAGCAGATGCTGTCAGATAATTAGAGCCACTGCAGATAACAAAGGGGGTGATTCGCTGCCGCACGCGCTGTGGCGTGGCCAGTCAACCTTCCTGGCCCTCCAGTACATGCCAAGTTTGTTGGTGGTTGAAAGCCATGTGCCAGTAGCGTGGATTTTGGAGGAGGAGGGGAAAGATTGGGAGACAGTTTCCGCTGCCCACAGCAGAGATGTCCTGGGATCCATCTCTGGGTGATGTGCTGGGGATGGGGTGGTGGGGACCCTTCCAGAGCCGTGGGGCCCCACAGGGATCAGCGCTACCATCTCCTTACCTGGTGTGCTCTCTGGAGTCAGAGCTGCTCGAAACAAACTGGGAAACAACGGCTGGGAGGCTGCAAAGGCTCCCGCCAGGCTCCACCAACCCGCAGCGCTCCCTCCTTGCCGGCGCCGGGGAGCAAACGCGCTTTTACCGAGGAGATGAAATGCAGATCTGCACTTCAGCTTCTCCTCTGTTCCTCCAATTCCCCTAGAAAAAAAAATAAAAATGGTTAATGTAATAGTATATCAGATTGGACTCCGAGGAGCAGAAAGCCAATTTTGGGGGAATGTGAGCCAACCTACATTTAACTGGGATGCTGATATTTACTGTTGCAGCAATCTGGGCCTGTAGCATGGGTGAAGTCGCTGGCTGGGGATTCAAAGTCCAATTAGGCAGTGTTAATAGAGGAGGCGGCGATGCTTCATTGAGAGAAATTACCAAAATTGTACTTTTAGGACAGTCAATTAGCTGTGTTTTGACAAAGCACAAAAAGATGAAACTGAAGCCCCTGAAAAAAGAATGAGAGAATTCAGAGGGAACATGTCTGTTTGGGGAATCCTAATATTTTTTGTTGAAATCATTAAGTGAAATTAAATACTATTTTAAACCAAAGGGAAAGAATATCTAATTAAGATAGAAAAAAGGTTTGGGGAAGGGTATTGTTGAGGGGATTAGAGAAATAGTTTACAATTCATATTGACTGAGGTGGGGCCCCCTGAATATATTAGATATATTAGTAACGAGGATGGGAAAAATCTCTTGACAAGCTCATCTGAAGTTCAGAGAGGGTTTATTTAGGGTGACTCCAAGGCTCCCAGGCTCCAGGGTGAAGCGTGGGAGTCAAGCCAGGGAAATCAGGGAGATGGAAGACGAGGTGTGTTTTCAGAGCCACGTCGGGGCTCCCAGGGGAAGTCGGTGGGGTAGTGCAGACCATGGGTCCCATAGGGTACAGCCTGTGTCCCCAGTGGCTGCAGGATGCTGTGGGAGCCCATCCTGAGCCCTGGCCAAGCTGCTGGCAGGTCCCCCTGGACAATGTGTGGCAGGATGCTTGGGTGCCTTGATTTGCTTGCTGTTGAGCTGGTTGTATTTCTTCTAAGACCTACATCTCTGCTTTGTGATTATGTTTCCAGGAGTCAGTCTTAGACTGGTGTGTTCCTCCAGAACAGAGGCCAGGGTGATGGGCTGGGGGACCCTCCTGGTCATTTCTGTGATGGTTTGTGAGACCTTTGACACCATCAACCCCTTGAACAAAGCCCCAGCGCATGGAGAAGGCTGGGCCTGCCCTCAGGAGGGCACAGGGTGGCCAGGAAGGGTGGGAGGTTTCTCTGGCAATTTCTTTGTAACTTGGGATGATTTTGGCTGAGGGAACTGGGGTTTGTTGAGCCTGGAGAAAAGGAGGCTGAGGGGAGACCTTCTCACTCTCTCCAACTCCCTGAAATGAGGGTGTAGAGAGGTGGGGGGTGGGTGTGTTCAACCAAGGAACAAGTGACAGGACAAGAGGAAATGGCCTCAAGTTGCGCCAAGGGCAGTTGAGATTGGATGTGAGGAAGAATTTCTTTGCTGAAAGGGTTCTCAGGCATTGGCAGGGGTTGCCCAGGGCAGTGGTGGAGTCCCCATCCCTGGAGGGATTGAAGAGTCGTGTAGACATAGTGCTGAGGGACATGGGTTAGTTGGGGACTTGTCAGTGTTGGGTTAATGATTGGACTCGGTGATCTTAAAGGGCTTTCCCAATTGAGGCAATTCTGTGATTTCTGTGATTCTGCATCTGGTGCTCCAGAGGCTCCCACTCTTACCACATGGCTCCAGTAAAACTTCTGCCTAAAGCCCTCTCCTAAAGAACTCAGATTTTGACCTACAGCATTATATTGTTTAATTCATTTGATATACAGAGACAGTTAGTGAAATATGCATGCTATATCATATTAAAGAGAAATGTAACCTTCAATTGGTATCTGATGTGCACTTTGCAATAACTGCTATTAGTTGTCTATAAAACTCCTAGACATCATTTGATTTTATTACCGTTATATTATTTTACTTGGGAACATATAGAAGGAGTGGTGATTGCAGGTCTTCGAGTGCTTACTGGGAAATATTTAACACAGAATGTTTTATTTATTAGCATAAAGAGACACAATGGATTGTTGGTGATTAAAGTGATGATACTGCTGCCATACTTGTCAAAAATATAGACCTAATTCAATAGAAAGGCGACAGTCAGTCTCCATGTTGATCTATGCTGAAGCAAACTGCCTCTGAAAGCAGTACAAAGCCTGAATTGGCCTCTTAATTTTATGCTCTAGGGCATAGTATAAAAAAGGGAATTCTTTCTAAGTGCCTGTAATTGCATGTTACCAGAATCTAAAATATAAGCCAAATTTTTGAAATTATAAGTGTTAAGCTTTCCATTTCAATTCCTTCCCCTCCTTTAAAAAAAAAAAAAAAAAAAATCAAAACAAAAGAGACCTTTAAAATGCCTTGCTATCCCACATCATTAATAAAATATACAGCATACTTAGCCTTTAATTGCAAATGTACATTTTAAAAGAAAACACTTTTTTAAAAAATAAATCATTTTCCATCTCTCCTAGCCGTCTTATGCTGGAGCCAGGGACCCGCTCACCCCAGCTCAATGTGCTGCCCTCCATTTTGCAGTGGCGTGTTTCAAACAACAGCAAGTATCTCCTGTGTGTTTTAGGTCTGCTTGTATAGCCTGGAATATTGTTTCCCTCCCTTACACAGGTAAGGCTTTGAATTAGGTAGGTGATGGAGATCAGATGGGCCATGCTAAAGCCCCAGGTACCAACAGGAGGGAGCCCAGCACCCCCAGCTGGGTTTGGGTCTGACCAGGCAGCACTGGGCAGGGTGATGCTCAAGAGGTTAAGCCAATGTAATGACATCAGTGAGGTTTGTCAGCGAGTCCAAACCATTCAGGTGGAGCAGCTTTGCAGTGGGATAGACACAGTGCAGCATCTGCCTTGAAAAAAGTCCAGTGTTCCTCCCCGCCAACCCCCCGCTGCCCTTGCGTGGGTCTGTGTTTACAACTTCACTCCTCTGAGAAGACAGCAGGAAAAAAAAATAAGATTAACCATTTTGTACACTTGATGGCTTCATTGGACAGGCAATAAATCAATGCAATTGAATTGGAGAAGATAGTGTTCCAATGCTATTATTTGTCTCTCTGTTATTGAGCTGGGATCCTCGGACTGACTTATGGAGATCCCTCCACCTCCAGGATTCCCTTCCCCAGAAAACCTGTGGGATTCAACCCGCTCCAGGGCTCACCGGAACCCACCAGGCAGTCCTGCACTTTCCTGTAGATTTCACCCTTTTTGATGAAATCTTTTTTAGGTTTGCTGTTTCATGGTTAGGTTGTTGGAATGCAAGCAGGAAATAATCTTAAATGCTAATGCTGGTGACAGATACTGTACTTATAAGGGTAGCGGAGAAATCTGCCTGCAGAGCCGAGGGTGGCAATGTCATGTGTCCCCAGGAGAGGGTTTCCAGGGCTGGAAGCAGGGGCTTTAGAGAGCTGATCGGGTCCTCTGCGAATTTGCTTTTGCCTAATAGTGGTGAAATTAGCAGCGAAGGTCTGGCTGCCTCAGTTCCTGCAATGATGGGCATTTATTTATTGAGGGCTGCTTGGAGAGCACAGGGACTTGAAGGAATCTCCTGGTGCTCCCTGCCTGATTTGGGTGCCTGCATTTCCATAGCTTTCCAGGAAAGATGATGGCACTCTGAAGTTTGTTTTTTGCAGAAAAGTTGTCTCACCAGAAACAGTTTAAGACACCCAGAAGGCCAGATGTGATGTTGATTAAATGGGTCTGACTCCAGCTAAGTTGCTGCTAAGTTATGCCTTTGCAAAGGAAAGGTAAATCAAACCATAGCTTAAACACTGAAAGGACCAAGGACTGATGCTGATTTCAAGACTCCAAAAATGTTTTGTTAGCAAAATATTCTGTGTTTCTCTAATACAGGCTTTACTATTTTAAAGCTACCCTTATGTGGTGGCATAAAGGTTAAAAATTCCTTGTTTACAGGTGAAACCCCCACTCCTGCCATCCCTTTTCCCAGCCCAAATAATCTGATAATTTTTCCCTTCGCCATATGTAATTTCAGAGTGCCCTCTGGTGTGCAGTCATCTCCAATGCATCGCCCTTCCTCATGCCTCTTCGCTCTGACAAATCCACTGGCTTCTCACACTTTTCAGTTACCTGTTACCCTGTCACCTTTCCTACGAGGAGGCACTAGACTCACATGGGAGTCCCCGTCCTGTAAAGGCGCCGACATCAACTTTGCCTGAGGACCCTGGGAGCCCCCAGACTCTGCATTAGTGTCCTGGTTTGTAGCTGGGACAGAGCTGGTTTCTTTTTAGCAGCTAGAACAGGGCTGGGGTTGCTTATGAGAGAAATGTTGATAACATACCCATGTTTCATTTTTGTCACTGTAAGTTGAAGGACTTTGTGTTTTGTTATTCTACAAGTGCAAGATCTGGGGGGGGAGGGGGCAAAGAATATTTAAATTAATAAGCTAAACTGGCATTTGGCTCTGCCAATGGGCTGTTCCATCTCTATCCTGGCATGGTCAGTATATTTACAAGGGGCTCTTGCTCTCTCTGGCTTTCGCTCAGGCTCTCGCTCTCCCAGGATTGTGGTTTCAGTTTGGGATTGTCGCTCCTCCGGGATTGTTATCTGGGAACAGGCTGGGCTTGGTCGGTGGGTGGTGAGCAATTGCACTGGGTATCACTCATTTGCATATTTTATTACTATTATTATCATTATTATTTTACTATCATTAACATTTAAATTTTAATTTTATTTCAATCATTGAATTGTTCTTATCTCAACCTACAAGCCTCCTCACCCTTGCTGCCCAATTCTCTCTCCTATGCCCTGGGGGGAGTGAGTGAGTGAGTGAGTGTCTGTGTTTGGCTGCCAGCCAAGTGAAACCACCACACAGTAGTTAACAAAGGTTCTCCCTATGTGATGGCAAAATCTGAGCCCAAAACCAAGATGAAAACGGTCTCCTATTGCCACTGATGAGAAAAACACCTGGAGTGTGGGTTCTTGGTTGAGTTTGAGAAGCGGTTTGTCTCAGTGGTGACACTCCTCTTGGTCTGGTGCCATCAAAGGCAGTGAGCCTCACTGCATAATCATGGCTGCAGAACTAAGCCGTGTTTTCCAGTGTATTAACAAGAAATAAGTGAGCCATAACAATCCTTTCTTTGTCTTGCATGGAATTAACAGACCTGTAGGATGAGGTTCTTACACTAACTAATGACATTTCTATCTGATCCCTTTTTCATTACATGGAGTGACTTTTTCTTTTTTTTTTAATCTATTAGTTTTGGAAATGTAAGTCTACAATGATGCTATGTCTTATAAAACAAACCAGAGCAGCCTCCGTGAAGCAAAGACTATGCATCCTCCAGCACTATGGGGAGGAACAGGTGTGTTATGGGATGGTGCTAGAAGGACCAGTGAAGGAACCATGGGTCTGCAGGGACCTTGGATGCTGGCAGCAGGTGATAATAAGACATGTCAGGGCTAACAAGTGGTTTCCTGGGATCCCCTAGGTTGACTTTTGCTCCCCTGTGGCTGGCATGTACATTGTGGGTTTGCAGCTGACTGTGGCTGCTTCCATTTAGATTGGTTTGATGCAACCTGTTGGTGGATGTCACGATGACTGTGACAGAGCACAGAGGGACACCAATGTGGACCTCATGGACCTTGTGGAGCTCATCCACCTGGTCTCCTGCTCAACTCCAGCAGAGCTGGGTGCTGCTTGTTCTGAGGGATGCCCAGGCACACGGGAAGTGTCCCTGCCATGTGCCACATGTGTTGGCTAGGCAGGAATGTACATGAGTGATGAACCATCCTGAAAGGGAATGCAACATAGTGACAGCACATGGGCAATACCAACTTTAGGAGCGCCAAGCACTAACTGATCTGTCAACAGCTAGCTATTAAAGGCATTCCCACCTCGAAAATCCACTGGTGAAGAAGCTGGAGGGATTCTGGGCTCTTGCTGAGGTGACAGAAATGGCAGAGGATAAGTGACGTGACTGACGAGCGCTGCTTTGTAATTAAATGTTAAAAGGCACCACAACCAAGGTAAATTAAATTGATGGGCCCAACCTGGCAGCAGCAGGAAGCTGCTGAGATGTGCGCAGTACATCTAGTTGTGTCAGAACAGTTAATGTTTTTACTTAACACAACAAGGCAAAGATCTTGGCAAAGAAGCAAAGAGCTCCACAGAAGCTTGTTAGAGATTTGCAAATAGAGAGCAAAGCCTGAAACACGCAGTACAAGACAGATAGGAACTCTTATTTTGAGGTCAGCACTCAAACTACCAAATTTTAGATTAAATTGAAGAATATTAAAAAATAATCTATTTCTTCTGGAGGAAGCTGGAAATCCTCTTTCTTGTAAAGGAAGTTCTATGTTCTTTTCAGAACTAACACCCCGTAGGACCCCAACCACAGGTAAACCCATCACCTGCTTTTTAAAAGTCTGAATCACACAGACATGCACCATTCATGACCAGTGTTCCCAACTGGTATGGGAAATGCAGAGAATTAAACAGGAGGTTCATGTGGTTTTCCTTTGTGTCATCCAGGAGTCAAGAGAGTTGGGTAACTTTGCTCTTGTATGTAGCTGCCCTGGGGATTAGTTTTCCCCACTACAGGATGAAGCTGTGAGATGAGCATGAAGATGGTCACGTGAATATTTTGTCACCTTTTGGTCTTGACCTGCTACAATTTACCACCAGCATTAAAACACAGAGACTTCATTTGAAGTAGGTTTCCAGTGACAGTACAAGCATGTAGGAACTCCTGTTATAACCAAACAGTCTTCCACTGTGGTATTGTCAGAAATGGCTACATCTGGATGGAAATAGACAACCAAAATATCCTAAACCTCTGCTGCTGGACCTGAAACCCCACTGCAGTGTGTGATCAGCCCCAAAACTGAACTCGGTTCTGGATCTGGGTCTTGTAACCAGCACTGCAGCGTATACTGGGCTGGAGTAAAGCCTGGTTTGGAGGGCTCTGGAGCTGCAGGTCTGCTTGGAACATCTGGCGTTAAGCCTGGGCTGAGGAGCCCCTCACCTCCTCCGTTTGGATCAGACGAAATGCTCAGCCAGCCCAGTGTCTGTCTGCCAACAGTGACTGGAAGAAATGTATGAGAGCAGGTTAAGATTACAGTGACATTTTCCCCAGAATAACTTCCCAAGCTCTTCAAGGACTTGTTGAGCCAGAGAACACTGTGTTTTATCTGTCCTCATAGAATCACAGAATCACAGACTGGTTTGGATTGGAAGGGACCTTAAAGATCATCCAGTTCCAACCTCCCTGCCATCAGTAGGGACCCCTTCCACTAGACCAGGTTGCTCAAAGCCTCATCCAACCTGGCCTTAAACACTTCCAGGGAGGGGGCATCCACAGCTTCTCTGGGCAACCTGGGCCAGTGTCTCACCAACCTCACAGCAAAGAATTTCTTCCTCAGATCTCATCTCAATCTCCCCTCTTCCAGTTTAAAGTCTTCCTTGACTGTTTTTTCTTTTATGTGCATGTCCAATCCACATAAAGTTCTGCTGTCCCCAGCATCCTGTGGCAGTGACTTCCATTGTTCTGCTACGTGTTGGCTGAGGATCTGCCTCCTTTTTTTTTTTTAAATTTAATCTGCCACCTACAAGTTTCATTTTATGCCCTCTATTTCTTGTATTAGAAGAGATGGCAGACAGTTGTTCTCATTCTCCATGCTTCTTGTTATTGAATAGCCCTTTATTTTGTGGTTTTTCACAATAGGACTATTGCTACCTATAGTAGTCAAGATGTGTTTGTACCGTGCACTAATACACAGACCTAATGATATTTTCTGTTTCTCTCCCAGTGTTTCCTGACATTCAATTTGATTTTTTGACCTTTGCAGTGCTTCAGACAGATCATAGAGCTGTGTATTACATCTCTAAAGTCACATTTGTGATCAGAGATTAGACCACAGCCCATTGTTTCATCCGTAAAATGTTCACAAGTGTAGTTTGAAAATGTGATAAATGTTCATTTGATCAGTAAATATCTTTGTCCAAAAGCCTCCAGAAGCCTATAAGCATATAAGCATCTATATATATAAGCGTATAAGGTGAACTGAGGATGCTTTGTGTGCGGGAGCCAGTAAACCACCCTGGAATGCTGCTGCGATGCTAAAAACCCCAACCTGCTGCCCCATCTGGGCAAATATAACTCAGAATGCAGAATGATTTAATATTATTGCTTACATTAGAGAAGCTCAGTAAAGTACAGGAAAGAAATTGATTTATGGGGATGGCTTTAAGCATCCATCTTGTTCTTTTTCATGATTCGGAAGCGGTTTCTTTTGAAAGACCTTTCCCAGGCTTGTCTGCAAACTTGAGAGCTGCAATCCAGCTTGGCTCCAGATTCCTGGCCTCTAAGAGTACCATCTAGCACAAGCGGGGAACCATGGACCTGTACTGGGCACTGGTGAGGCCACACCTTGAGTACTGGGTTCAGTTTTGGGCCCCTCACTCCAAGAAAGACATGGAGGTGCTGGAGCGTGTTCAGAGAAGGGCAATGGAGCTGGGGAAGGGTCTGGAGCACAAGTGTGATGAGTTCACAGCTGAGGGAACTGGGGTTGTTGAGCCTGGAGAAAAGGAGGCTGAGGGGAGACCTTCTGGCTCTCTCCAGCTCCCTTAAAGAAGGGTGTAGAGAGGTGGAGGTTGGTCTCTTCTCCCAGGCAACCAGTGATAGGATGAGAGAAAATGGCCTCAAGTTGCACCGGGGGAGGTTCAGTTTGGATACTAGGAAAAATTTCTTCTCCTAAAGAGTGGTCAGACATTGGAACAGGCTGCCCAGGGAGGTGGTAGAGTCACCATCCCTAGAGGTGTTCAAGAAATGCGTAGATGTAGCACTCAGGGATACGGTTTAGTGGATATGGTGGTGATGAGTTGACAGTTGGACTGAATTATTTTAGAGGTCTTTTCCAACCCATTAAGGTGATTCTGTGATTTTAGCCTAATGAGCAAACAGAAATATAAGAACTCACCCTATGTATGGTTTTCCTGGTCATGACCTTGACACTGGAGGAAGGAGATGCTTGATGCATCAAAATTCCTTACCATGAGCAGTCAAAAACTTGGGGTCCTTCCGTTTCCTTCCCTGCAGCATCTTCAGCCTGCAAGATGCCCTGATGGAGAGTCAAGGAACTGAGAGAAGGCAGTAGTGAAGTAGAGAGGGTTGAAATTTGCCCATTGTCCTGGCTGGGGAAAAAAAAGAGGCATGAAATGATACTGCTGTCAACACAACGTCCTTCTGTCTTCATACCCAGCATGGGAGCCCTGAAGACTGTTCTGGAGAGGGCGAAATGCAGCAGAGCAAGAGCTGGGATGATAAGGAAACATTTGCCTCTCCAGGTTTGTGCGTGGATTCTGCAGATTTTTTCTTTTCTGTGTTTTTTTTGCTGGGAGGGGTGATCAGGAGAGGAACAGAAGGGCTCATTGCATGCTGGAGATGTGGAGCGGCCTGTCTACCTGTTGCTCTGAGTTGAGAGATCAGAAATAATGTTGGCCATGCTTTTGGCTCTCTTGACATCTGTATTATCTGCTGTGTATGCCAGTGGGACCTTGGGGACAAAACGTGACCTTTGACTGGTGTGCTTGAGGTCCTTACACAACATGTGATCAAGATCAAACACAGCAGAGAAACAAAGGAAAAATAAGGGATGATTATTTTCTTTCCTGAGCACATTTCTTTTGAATGTGGAGGCTGTGAGAGGTGCGCAGGAAGGCAGAAAAGATTCTCACTGAACTAAATGGGGTCTGACACACAGCTCAGTGATGTTTCTTGGCCCGCAAGTTATTTTAGATCCTGCCATCCCAGCTCTGAGATCTGTGACTGTGGCTGAGTGCCCTCAGCCTCCATCATCCAAGACCTTCTAGTAAGTTATTCTCTAGCAGGAAAGATGTAGATAGGAGCAGACTGACAAGGCTCATCTGGGAGACCCGGAGGAACGTATGATGTGGGAGAGGAGGCAGACAGGTGTGTAGGAAGTGATTTGGGGTCACTAGATGGTGCTGTTGATCTTGAAATGAGAACAGAGATCTGAGAAGATGGAGTCTCTCTCCTGTACCCAGAGCACCTGCCCAAAATTACGGTTGACTGTCAGCATCTTACATGCTTCCTAAACACCAAATGGACCTGCACTTCAGGCTCTGACAGTGAAGCTATAGAGATGAAGCAGTACAACAAAGACAGGAAAATCGGGAACTGGATAAGCGTGTGCTGTGGCTGCACCCTGTGGCTTTGGCTCTGCCCTTCCCCAGCCTGCAGGAACCATGGGGCATGGGAGAGATTATTTTAAAGTTTGTACTGCAGAAGAAGTAGATGTGAAAAGTGACTCCCAGAAGAGGCTATTTTATGTGGAGTACCATTCTATAATTCTATTCACTCCCATCTCCATGGCCTTGGTCACCTGTAGGTAGTCAGCAGAGCAGGGACTGGCAGAACATCATTTGGGGATCAAGTTCATTGGGTTTAACAAGCAGAGAAGTGCAGTGGCCCAGCAGCAGGCATAGTAGTAGTGTACAGCAGCAAATGATATTCCAGGTGGAGGCATTGTAGACAAGCTCTGGGGCAAGGGCACCTGGCTTCATTGGAGCAGAGGAGCTGAAAAAGTTCTGTGTTGTCTGCTTCTCCAGCTTTACGTGTACATGGCTTATAGAGCTCTTCACTGCCATGCTCCTTCCTGAGACATCACAGCCCCACCAACTACAAACTTCTACCACTCCTTCTACTGGTCTCACCGTTGGGACCAGCGGGGCACAGAAAGTTTCAAAGTATGTTGACTTTTAGGGCAATTTTTTTCCAGGAAAAAAATCCAGAAAACAGTGCAGGTGGAGAAGCAATCTTGTGTGTAAGACATGACCTGGAGTCATGGTTCCCAGGGAGGAAAGAGCACTTGGGAGTGCCAGTAGGATTCTTGATCTCAGATGTTGCTGCAAAGCAGCAAGTGGGAGAGTGGTTGAGGATCCTGCCAACTATGCCAAATTGCCGCAAATGAGTGATCTAGATCATTTAAAGAATCACCGTCAAAGATATTAGCAAAAGTGATTTTAATATGAATTTGTAAATGTGCGACTTAACAGAGTTCAATGGCAAGGTTCACTCTATTACTTACTACATGGAAAAAGCATACAAAGGGAAATCGAGTTAGAATTGGGTTAGACTGATTTACAGAGGGCTTGGGGGAAGTGATGTAGAGAGAGATCGGGTAAATCGAGTCAGAACTGGGCTGGAGTGATTTATACAGGAACCATGGAAAAAAAGATAAGGGAAGCCCTCCTGTTCAGTCACAAAGTTCAGAGCGGACCCTCTTGCTTTCTAAACTCCTTCTCAGAGAGGAGTCTAGGTGCAGCTGGATCCACTCCGAGTCCCAGACTTGATCAATGGTTTATGTCTAAAGGAATTAGGTGCAGGGATTTCAGTGGCAGTGATTCAATATGTTATTATGGGTCCCATGTAATTTTGGGGACAGCAGCAATTTAAGATTCATTAACACTATTATGAGAAATCCCAGAATCAGATGGTGTGATTTTCTAGCAATACTTAATCAGTAATCAACAATCAGTTATAATTAATACAATGACTTAGTTAAAGATTCAACAAAGTTCCCTAAATCAAATTGCACACACACAGAGAGAGATAGAGAGGTTAACCTATGATTAAGATGTTTCTTTCTCTGCAGATTTTAGTAAATTCTTGATATCCAATGATCCTCAAAACATCCCAAAATGGAACTGTAGTGAATTACTCA
>NW_010293435.1:33465-35772 GCF_000700745.2 Antrostomus carolinensis
TCTTTTCCTTTTCTCAGCTTCTGTCAGCGGACGGTCTGAATCACATCACAAAATCTGCCTTAGAAGTAATGAAATCTGCCCTGAGAGGTGTCCCAGCTCGGGACGGGGAATACAGGGTCACAGCCTGCTACGATCCCAGAGACCTCAAAGGGCCTCACTTAGGATCAGGATTTATAGTGTTGCAAGGTGATTGACTTTGGTCAGTACTTTTTCATTGTGGCCATTATTCTTGTCAGGTCATCTTGGCAGCTTTCTGACTGGGCTGCAATGCAGGCAGGAAGGGTCTTGGGAACATTTCCCAGGGAACAGGCATTCCAGGTCTGGCTAGGGAGTGCCTCATTTTCCCAACGCGCTGGACTTGCACCCAGGACAGAAAGGATCCCTTGAAAGCTACATGCAAGAATAGAGAAGAGGTGGAGCAGCACCAGCTTGTGCTGTCACAAGCACACAGACCAGTTCATCAGCCTTCCTTAGCTCCCCTTCCAGTATCCATCCGAAGATTGAAATCCCCTGTTATTTCAGGTTAAATTGAAGTATTTGGATTTTCATGTTTGCAATTAATCTTTTTGATGTGAAGGAAGGGTAAGTGTTTTGATGCCTTTTAAGATTTTTGTCCCTGAGTTCACTGGAGCAGAAGTTATTGACTGGTGAAGGGAGGAGGAACTTGGTGAAGATGTTGTGTGACAGCTATGAGGTAAGACAGCTGAAGATTATATCATTATGCTACTGTGTAAATTAAGATTGCATAGGAAATCTTTATTGTGTCTGTAGTTTCTGATTGCTTGACTGCAACTGTGCTGTGGCTTTAACCGTGTTTAGAATGCAATTTCCTAAGTTTTGTAAAAGCTTACTAAAAAGAGAATTCCATTAAGGGAAACCATGTTGACTCTGATTTCTTCCTCAGTTCTCCCTCTACAGCTATTTCTAAATCACTTGTAAGCTTTTTAAGCTGAGCTGAGTATTACATAGCATAGAGCTGAGCAGAGTAAAATGATCAATATTGTAATGGACTTCTCATCCTAGTACAGGACAGAAATAATAAATGTCATGATGTATGACAGCCCTTCTAAAGCCCTGTGGAGCCAAACGAGACGCAGTAAGCATATATCTCCTACTTCCTACCCTGGTTTTGCTTCTCTGTGTCTGTCCTTTGTTTCCTCCCACATTTATTTCCTCAGTAACGGAAGACTGTAATTGAATTAAAAGTGACTCTGTAGGCACAAGAACATGCTGTGGCTGCACCGCTCCCCTTCGACAGCACTGGGTGGAATTCTGTCACCGCAGTCTGCTTTGTAAGCTGCGAAGTGCTACGTGGAGCAGGTTTTTGGGTGGTTTTGACCAGCAGCCATGTCCTCCTGTTGGCATTACACCAGGTAAATGTACATGCAAACAGCTGCAGCCTTTTTCACTATTACCATGTAGTATTCACCTTCCCACTCCAGTCTGTCACTCAGGTGATGCCAAAACTTAATTTTAAATTTTTATACTGGTTCCCATTTTCAAGCCAAATCAAACAAATGTCTTCTCTCCGAGATGCCTTTCTTCTGCCAGTGACACCAGCCACCACACTCATGGGTTTCCCTGCCTCTGCCACTTCACAAATCCCTGCGTGTATCTTTGCTGCATTGCTAAACTGCCACTCTTCCTACATTAAGGGCCATCCTTAGAAGTAATTGCTTCTTAAGGATAATATGAAATGAACCAAACCAAAGGTTAGAAAATTAAATAAACACTGTTCCTGTTTCCTAGGGAAATTTCAAGTGGAGTAAATGGGAAGGGTGGTTCCTGATGCCTAAGTGATCACTCTGCTCTCCTCTTTTTTGACTCAAAATCCACCAGGGTGTTATTTCCATACATACAAGCAGTGGTTTAGCTTAAATACTTGGCACACGCTACAAGTGTGTCACCTTGTATTTAGGTAAAGAGAAGGGCGGGTAGGAAGATGAGAATTAGAAAAAAAAAACCAAACCAAAAACCAAACCACTAATTTTAATCCACAGCAGCATTTCCAAATCAGCTGTAATCAGTATCAGTTCCTGCAGCACTGTAGCAAACCCGCCCAGACAAACTACAGTGACGGAGCCCTGGCAGTGTGCTCACCCACCCACCTCTCCGCAGGTGCCCACAGCACCAAGCCTCTTGTTCCTCTGCGCCCTCAGCGAGGCCCGGGCCCGCGGGGCGGTGATGCAGCCCCCGGGAGAGCCCTGCGAGGGATGCACCTGCGGAGAGCACACTCCAGTCAGCGGCCGCGAAGGCACCCGGGGAGAGCGGCGGGGCGCAGCCAGGCAAAGAGCGCCCGGACGGTGC
>NW_010293436.1:0-772 GCF_000700745.2 Antrostomus carolinensis
AATCCTAACCATTCTATGATTCTGTGATTTCAACCATGCAGATGAAGCCCAAGTTGGGCAAGTTGATTTTTTTTTCTTTTCACAGAAGATCTCCATGGGAACATAACTGAATGTGGGAAGACCAGTGTCTGATATTGACCATTTGCATTTTTGTACTTGTTTCCATAAGCTTTGTGAACCTAAGTTGGGTTTGCAGAGCAAAAGGTCAGTTTTGTTGTTTTGGTACATTGTATGGGCCACAACTCTTAGAACAGCTCTTAGAATCAGCTATCCCTTCAGAGACTTTGGGAATGAAGGGAATCCCATAGAAAATGATTTCATGCAATTGGCTGAGCAAATAGCAAGTGTTTATCATCTCACAAAATGCTGGATACATGGAGGAACAACAGGTCTGTCAAGTTGGCCCCAAGTAGCTCTGCCCCTGCTGCCGCAATGGCTAGTGAGTAGGGAATGAAATGTGGGAAAGATCTCATGATTCACCCTGGCACATACGATTTCCAGAGAAAGGCAAATATTATCTTGTGACAGCACAAGCACCTAGACAGCGAGACACTGTGACCCTGCACTGTAACCCTAAGCCTAAGCCAAAGACTAACCCTATCAATAAAACTTATAATAAACCTAATCTACTCCTAACCCTAACCCCTAACGTCAATTCAAACCCTAAACCTAATCCTAACCCTCAGTGTAACCCCAAACCTCACCTAAACATAACCCTACTGGCATCCAAACCCTGAACTTAACCTTACCCATCACTCTATCACTAACCCTA
>NW_010293437.1:0-3380 GCF_000700745.2 Antrostomus carolinensis
AAATTATCCCCGATATCGGATCGGGACACTCGGCCACCAAGCTTTGGTGCCTAGACTATGGATGTCAATCTTCCTGCCACCCTGGGAAAGCTGTGGGTCCTCCTGCCCCAGGAGCTCCTCAACCTCTCTCCTTCCAGCTGTGACCATCTCCCTTGAAGACCCTGGGCTTCTCCTCTGGACACACACTCCTCTCTGCAATGTGTATCTGCATGGGGGTCCTCAACTTTAGGTGGAGACAGACTGTATTAAACTTGCTCTCAGACAGCAGCTCCTCCTGGGTTATGCGGAGGGCTGAAGAGACACCTCCAAGATTGTGAAAGGAGAGAGCTTCAGGTACCAGAGAACAAAATGTGGCTATGGGCAGGGAAAGGTCTGAGTCTTCTTGCCAGACATCTCTCTGATGCACACATGACCTTTAGGATATTCCATGGCAGTAACAGGAAGATCATCCAAATTGCCTTTTTTCCCCAATCCTAGACAGTTGTGAGTACAGAAAAGGGACCCTGGGGTAGCTTTCCCAGCATACGACCACACATAGAATCATAGAATGGTTTGGGTTAGAAGGGACCTTAAAGATCATCTAGTTCCAACCCCCCTGCCATCAGCAGGGACACCTTCCACTAGACCAGGTTGCTCAAAGCCTCATCCAACCTGGCCTTAAACACTTCCAGGGAGGAGCAGCCACAGCTTCTCTGGGCAACCTGGGCCAGTGTCTCACCACCCTCACAGTGAAGAACTTCTTCTTAATATCTAATCTAAACCTCCCCTCTTTCAGCTTAAAGCCATTTCCCCTTGTTCTGTCATTAACTGCCCTTATGAAAAGTCCCTCCCCAGCTTTCTTGTAGGCCCCCTTCAGGTATTGGAAGGTTGCTATAAGATCTCCCCAGAGCCTTCTCTGTGCCTACAGAGCATTTCTACACTAGGGCTATTTCTGTGTTTACAACCACGGGTAACGTGCATGAAATTATGGCAATGTTATTACTCTTAACACTGCATCTTGTAAAGTAATACTAGAATTATTTTTTTTTAACATTGTCAAAAAAACCTGAAATTGTTGATGGCTCACAGTTGTAATCCACTATTCTAAGTCAATAACAGAACAAGATAGTTTATACAAAGCCTCTACCATTTGTATTATTTGTTAAGATTTCAGAATAAAGGAGGAACAACATCATGACATTTGTTCATAAATAAACAGCAAAAAAACCCCTTCTGCCTCTCATTCAATTAATCGTAAAGATATGCAGTGCTTGCACCTTCCCTTCCTACTGACATCATCTTTACCAAGAGCTGTCAGCAAAATGCAAAAAGTAGACTGGGAATAACAGACAATTTGATGAGTGCAACCAAATTTAAAGAGTTTACAGTGTTGCCTTCAGCTATATATATCACACATCGTTATTCACCCTAAGAGGCATCAGTGGATGCATTAGCAGAAACCAGCTCCCCAAGACACAGCTGAACACGTCAGATGAAAAGCCGAAGTTTTCCTGCACTTGCTTTAATTTCTACTTATTTTTACAAAATTAAAATAGAAGAATCTGAGTGTAGCCTAACTTGTAATATGATTTACTCCCCCCTCAAGAAAGAGCAACCATGATCCAGAAGGAAACTAGCACAAAAACAACGCAAAAAAATGACTCACAGGTAAAATGCAACATTAGTTCAAACCAAAAATCTGAACAATATATAAACAGGCATAATAAGGAAGGTATACAATGTGCATCCTGAATTACATGGAAAAGTCAGTCCTCAAATTAATATATCTTAAAAAAAAAAAAAAAAGGCAGTTTGGAGAGGTCAGTGCAGAGGTGTCTGAAACACCTTATGGTCTGACAAGCACTACCCATTCCCTCTTACTAATATGATGGAAAATCTTTTCATTCAAAGGTCTAGCCCATTGAAAGTGTCAGTAAAATTAATCTTAAACATCAGAGGAAAATCTGCAATCCTTAACTGCCAGAACTGCCAGCCATCAACATCTTCTGCCCATCACCTGTCTCTGCAACTGAATCTCTGTTGTCAAGAGCAACTGGTAGCATTTGAGGGAAGAGACAAAAAACAAGAGACAAATGCTTCTTTGCAGCAGTGGAAGAATCCACGAAATCCACAATGGAGAAGATGCTATTGAAGAGGACATCTGTGGCTCCAATGCCTCCAAAACTTACCTCACCTAACCCGGAAGGGCTTATGGTTCACTGTGAGAGACTGTCTTTGCTGAGACACTAATTTCTCATGATCTCTCAGGTGCAAACAAAAGTTCCACCATATTGAGCAGTGGAAATGTTCCTTCATTAAGGAGTGGGGGTGGGAATAATAAAAAAAAAAAAAATAAAAAAAAAAATCACATCATCAGGCAGGGGCCCCTCCTTGGTAGGTCATTCTCTAGGGACTGAAATTCTACAGAGCTACACTTTCATATGCTACCTACATACTGAAGGCACTGACAACAGCTGAATCTACAATTTCCTTTACTTTTCTACTTATTTGGGGAGGGTATGATCTCAATTTTGTTCAGAAAGATAATAGTCCGGAACCGAGCAGGCACAAACACCAGCCCCTTAGTTGGACCAGGCTAACAGCACATGGGCAGATCCAGCTCAGGGATCAGGTAGATATTTCTCTTCCTGTAGCCTCTCTAAATTCCTTTGAAAAAAAAAAAAAAAAAAATCCTCTCTCTTCTTTGGATTTGAAATTCAAAATAGCTACTAAGGAAAAATGAAGTAAAAACTATTCACCCACTCACAAATGACCACTGTGAGGCTTATTTCATTCCCTGCTAACTAGCCTCACTCAAATCTCATTAGGGCTTCGAGGAGTGGAAGGGCTGCACAAAGGACAGGTGAAAATGAGAATAAGGTAGATAAAAGAAAAGTGCTGAAACCCTTAGAAGAAACTGTCATTAAAAAAATTCAAAAGCACTTTAACACCTAAATGTAGGGTAAAAATTAAGCTTATTTTAAACACAAGACCTGAAACATTCCAGCTTATTTTGTTGCTCTTAATGCCATGGGGATATAGTTAATGGGGGGTGCATTGGCCCAAAAAAAAGGCCCAACAGGAAGGCCAAGATATAGCAGATGGCCTCCTCCTCCAAAACAAGAAGCCACTTGACCTAAAGACATCCATGAGGTACAGGAGGCACAGCAAGTCTGACTCCAAAAAGAAGTTAATTGCAATGACCCCATGCTAGAGCAGTTCCTGAAGGACTGCAGCCCATGGGAAGGACCCACGCTGGACCAGGGGAAAAGCTGAGGAGGAGGGATCAGCAGGGAAGAGCCGTGATGGATGGACCACAGCCCCACTCTCCCTGTGCTGCTGGGAGAGCCAGGAAATAGGGGAGCTGGGAATGATGAAGCAAAGTTGAGCCGGGGAAAAAA
>NW_010293437.1:3391-4949 GCF_000700745.2 Antrostomus carolinensis
GGGGGAGGGGGAGGATGTGTTTAAAATTGGTTTTGTTTCTCACTTTCCAAGCCTGTTTTAATTGGCTATAAATTAAATTAATTTTTCACTAAGATGAGTCTCTTTTGCCTGTGATGGTAACTGCTAAACAATAACACAGGTGTGTGAAGGCAGAGTGAAGCTGAGCACCAGTTCCCACTCCTCTGGGGAGGCACCTGCTCACTTGACCAGGTGTACTACTGACATATCTTAACAAAAGAGGCAAGATTTAAAGCAGGAAATGCAAGCATAGATGATAGCCACATTCTCGCTCTCACCATCATGAAGAGGAAGAAAGTATGTTTCTCTGCAAAGGCAGCCTTGCTCCTTGCCCAGGTAAAGGATCCTGCACTTGTGTTAACTCCCATGTGTAGAAGGAACAGGGTAGTGAGCAGATTTAATCATAGCCCAAAGGATGACAAACAGGCATCACTCAGAACAAGACTGCAAACATGCCATCCTGGTTTGACAGCAGTAGCATTGCCATCTTGAGTTTTTCTCCTTTGCTGTGAAAGCAATGGTTTGCACCCAGCTCAGGACAGTTGGTCCTCTGGGGTTCTCAACCTTTGCAGCTTAAAAAGCAACAGCAGACTGAAGTTCCTGAACAGAACTAGAAACCAGGACATAGCTGTCCACTGAAGGGTTAAATCATAGCTGACGAGAAAAAAAATCCAAAACATAGATTCAGATTTCCCACAGCTGCTTTCAAGCTCAACTCCCCTCCTCTATTTAGGAGTTTATTTCAGCAGTTTTTAACCATAACAAAAGATCAATCACAACACTATCTTAGTTTTAAGAATTACTTAGATTTAAAGGCCTCTATACACCAGTACATAATTATACCAGAGGGATGGATTATCTTTAATTATTTTTTTAAATTAATACAGTTATGCTCGTTATAACCTCTTACATAAACACAGGGATAGTGGTAGGAAGGTGACTGTTCCCTGTCTCACCTGGGAGAGCCGGACTGCTGTAAGGCAGTATCACCACACTACAGCTACCCCTGCAGTAGGGTGTTGCACAGCTATATTTATAATTACTATACCATTAACTCAGATGGAGCCAAAGCCAGGCAATCCTCTAGTTTGCTCTTTACTCCTCATCAAGGCAGTTAACTCACTGCCAGCCTGACATCAGGAAAACTTCTGGTGTCACCACAGCTTCAGGCTGGGGTCCTGGGTAACAGGGTGGCACCAGCTGAAGCCCTTTGTCCAGCCACAGTGGTGCTGGCCCAGCTCCACTCCTGTTACAGGGCTGTATTTCATCAGGGCCAAGGCACAAGGGATGAAAGACCAGGGAAAAAAAAAACAAAACAAAAAAAAACCAACCAAACAAACCCCCCCCCCCACCAACACACAACAACGTACTGATAAACAGCGGGTTTGGCAGTACTGGGAATGCTCCAAGAGCAGAGTACACAGCATGGACATGTTGGCAAGGGGCTCCTTTTACACACCTGGCTTTTCACATAACACTTGTGTGCCCGAAATGGAAAACACAGATGGGCCTCACAGCCCCCGTCCAGCGAGCCTTCCCT
>NW_010293437.1:5200-33846 GCF_000700745.2 Antrostomus carolinensis
TGGGAAGGTCCTTTACTTCAGCAGATATCTTCCTATTTCAAGCTGGACTTAACAAATATGTCCACCTTATACTTTGTGTTGTGTTTGAGTTTAAAAAAAAAAAAATTGCAAACAAATGAAAAAGACTTTTCCAGGTGTCCCACAAGAGATGAGGGAAGATAACACATGAGACTGTACAGCCAGGAATGCTCCAGACACTGCACTGATGGGTGTCTGCAACACTGTGATCATCACTGGGCTTCAGCTGTGCCTCCAGGATGCAAGAACCAGCCAAAGATTCCAGCGTCTAAGCTGAGTACTTCATAGGATTATGTTGTCCATTAAAATCAGGTGCTCTCTTCATCTGGTTGCAAACTGCACTGCCAAAGCAAGAAGTCTGAGAGCAAAAATACAGAACAAGCTATTACAGATGAAATTAGATCACTAGGACCAGGAAAGGAAATCAAAACATTGTTTAGGTTTATTTTATTCAAGGGAGATCAAAATGAAAAGATAAAAAAATCCCAGTACCATATGACAGAAATACACATTATTGCATTGCTCATATGATAATAATAAAAGTAATAAAGACCATAAAGCTGAGAAATCTGTAGAATAGCTTTAAATATGACTGAGATTACCCATTTTATTGGCCAACATAATTTTCATTTAAAACTAATAAATATACCACACAAGAAACTGCAGATAAAGCAGTTCTGTAGAACTCAAGTTTATACTTAAAAAAAAAAATAAAAAAATAAAAAATATTTATAATTAAACTGTTTTAAAAAATTAAACAATAAATAAAACCCCACATCTGTTGCAATTGTATCAGTTTGCAAGGAGATCTAATGTTGTTGGCAGGGACATAAGAACTTTGAGCATGCATACCACTAAAATAATGAAAACCAGCTTCACCCATCAGACTAAAAAAAAAAAGCAAGGAGGAAAAAAAAAAATGATGATAACAATGAAAGCTGGTGCCCCTCAGTTCCAACCACAGATTTAATAGAAACCATGTTTCTACGTTGCCTACAGCCAGGCGCAGATGAAAGACACTTGTGCGATTAGTTAACAAGTGGTCATTTAATCTCCCCTGACAAACCCTCCTTTTCAGTTTCAGGCTCTCCTGTTACCACTGGATGTTTGAATGCCTTGTTTGAACGTGGACCCAGCTCTGCACAGATCACACAAGTCTGCATTCCCAGGAAGAATGCAGATCCCTTTACTTCTGCCAGTAAAACTAGCAAGTACTTAGTGACTCAGAATGGTATTTTCTTCTGTTCTTCAGGAATTTCATACAAGGAGGATCTTAGATTCATGCTTTACAAAAACATCCTTATTACTGTACACATGAGGCTTCCAGTATATAGGAGGTACATGATCCACCTCACCCGAATCCACTACCTAAGTAGCTCCAGGATACAGAGATGCTAGAAAATGTTGTTAGAAGATAAAAGTTCACCACAAGTCTGTTACTCCATGTAACTTGCTCCATGCCCTTACTACACGGTGTCAGACAGCTCACCTTTTTTTCAAAGACTGATAAGTTATTTTGATTTATCTCCTATTATACCTGGAAGTAAGAACTTAAACATGGGCAGCTTTTCAAGAGAGCATGGCACACAGGATGTAAGCACACACTTAAAACACATACAGGCTAAGAGAGGCAAAACCAGGTTCATCAAATTATGTGCTAAGCAGTATTCTCTTCAGTGCTTACGACTGGTATTAACTCTGAGTTTGCAATACAAGTTTCGTCTTGCAAAGCTTCCTTAATGATTACAGCCTTGTCAGACTTAAAAGAGGTAGCCTGTGATCTCTAACTTGAGCCTCTGAATAGGTCTGGCTCTTAGTTCTCACTCAGTTCTTAACTTTTGAGAAGCCTTCACTTTACACCAATGTAGAATTTGTAGTACTCGCAGTTAAACTAGGTCCTTTTAAAAGGGAACTTCTGGTTGCATTATGCCTTGCAAGTACAATTCATGAGATTAAAAAAAGAAAAAAAATCAACTGTTCCCACCTCTTGCCTTCCCTTATCTAATCACTTCATGAAAAATTACTCAAAGTCGCCGTTAAGGCCAAGGAACACACTCTCTGCCATTTGGTTTCCAGCCATTGACTTCCAAATGGATTGCGGAAAGCAGTGTAAATTTCTTAAATTCCACACCAGTAGCAAGTTACTGAGGCTCCCTTTCATCTCAACTACTCAATTTATGCTCCAGCACACATTACTGCAGATATGACCTCTTCCATCACCAACCAGTGACGCTGCCAGTATTAATGCAAACAGCCTTGCTCTACAGCTACGTGTGAACAAATTGATTCAACTCATTTTGAATTGACATTAGAGGGTCCCAATTAGTCTCTAAAAAAGGTTTAGAGGAATTATTTTTAGCTGTCTTAGACTGAAATAATCATCATTTCTCCCATCTAGCTTTTGTGTTTCAAGTTTAATAGATCAAATACTGATTATTCACTGTTCAGCCTGCTGAATCAGAGACAGTCATATTCTAGATTAATATCTTCTCTGACTAGTCAAGTTATAGATACAGGTTTTAGGCACAAGTTAATAAGACATTGGAGCAGAATTTTGAGTAGTTCAAACTTTGTAATTCAGGAGCTTTTAATTTTTTTTTTTATTTGAGATTCAAGTCACTGTTGCTCCTTTGCCCCAGTAATCCTATTTGGTATTGTACTGGTTTGGGCAGGGATATAGTTGGTTTTCTTCACAGCAGCTAGTATGGGGCTACGTTTTCAATTTGTGCTGAAAACAGTGTTGATAGCACAGAGATGTTTTATTATTGCTGAGCAGTGATTACACAGAGTCAAGGCCTCTTCTGCCTCCCACCCCACCAGCGAGGAGGCTGGGAATGCACAAGAAGCTGGGAGAGGACACAGCTGGGACAGCTGACCCCAACTGGCCAAAGAAATACTCGATACCATAAGATATCATTCTCAGCATATAAATCTGGGGAAAGAAGAAAGGGGGGACGTTCAGAGTGACACCATTTGTCTTCCCAGTTAACCATCATGCATGGTGGAGCCCTGCTTTCCCAGAGATGGCTGAACACCTGCCTGCTGATGGGAAGTAGTGAGTGAATTCCTGGTTTTGCTTTGTTTGTGTGTGCAGTTTTTGCTTTAAACTGTCTTTATCTCAACCAACGAGTTTTCTCACTTTAATTCTTCCAATTCTCTCCCCCATCCCACTGGGTGGGAGTGAGCAAGTGGCTGTATGGTGCTTAGTTGCAAGCTGGGGTTAAACCATGACAAGTATTCATATCTCTAACTGAATGAGTGTCTTTCAGGCAAAGCAATAAAGACTAATGAAGATGTAATTTGTCTTTCATAAAGAAAAATGCCCACATTGCCTAAAAGCTGGGATCCAAGCCATTATAGAGCACTATTGGTCACAGGCTCAGAGGTGGTAGGGTCACAAAGCCTGCAGCACATAAAAATCTCACACTGCACGTTGCTCTCTTTTCAATGTAAATTAACGCTTCTTTGCAATCCAATTATTAAATTTCAAATTCAGTTTTCATCCCTGAATGTACCAAATGTGAACAATCAAAACAAGTCAATGCTGGAGT
The DNA here is from genome assembly GCF_000700745.2 of Antrostomus carolinensis. Taxonomy (NCBI): domain Eukaryota; kingdom Metazoa; phylum Chordata; class Aves; order Caprimulgiformes; family Caprimulgidae; genus Antrostomus; species Antrostomus carolinensis. The sequence continues at coordinate 8,770 of NW_010293437.1, forward strand.
CCTCACAGTGCTTACATTTAAATACAATATATCCCACAAAACCAAGCAAGTGACCAAGTGTCACAAATTCCAAAGCTACTAGCCTCTCTCACCTCAATGCCCCAAATCCCTGAGGGTTTCCCACTGTCCCTTGGGGACTAGAGAGCACAGCTTCCAGCCTAAGCAAAACCATCACTGTAACGAGACACGAGTGAAAGAGGAATATTTATGTGTATGAACGCAAGACATTTACCTGCTGTACAGGACTAAGACATCCATGACATCTGTATTCTGTAAAAGGATTTATACAAATAAAGAAATAAAATCAGTGTGCAGAATCTGCTGCTCACCACGAGAGGGCACTTTTTAAAAACCTAAAACAGAAAACTCCTACTTAAGAGCAGATGCTATTCCAGTGAGGGAAGAAAAGGTTTGGGGATGAAGGAGATAAGAGAGGAGCCAGCACAAAGATTAAAAAACATGAAGTGTCAATAAGCGCACTCAAGCATGAGACAGGACAAGCATTCATGTGACAGACTGATCATTTCTTCACTGTCACCAGTGCTGTATGGACACTAAAGATATTTCACATATCTGCTGTTGTCTAGAAATGTCAGCCACAAATTCAAAATGCTCACAAAGTCAACTCTGCATTTCTCTCTTTAGTAAGTGAACGATTTATACAGTAAAACTGCACTCAAAAGTACCAATATTACAATATTCTAGGAAAAGAAACATTCACCTTTCCCTTAAACTCCAGAAGAACATACGCTACCCTGTCAGCTTTACTGCTGAGCTGCATTTGTCAAGAATACGCTGGAAACCTGCTGCAGACAGGGCAGAAGCACAGTTCTGTTCCAAATGCTGCACACGAGCTGAGAAAGCAGATATGCAGAAAGGTCACTATTTCATCTTAGAGCTCTAGGAAAAGTATATTGCATAGATTCAGGCCTCTTGTGCTACAATTCTTTTAAACACAAAAGACAGTCCTTTACCTGTTTTAATAAATACTGGATTATAATGCCCAGCCACTGAAAGCTATAAGAATACTTTTTTTTCCTTTATTCACAATATTTTGTATCACAAATATAAATATTAGCATTTCCTCAAAACTTTATGGAAAATATTACAAAGAAAACATATTTCTTTACAACACAATATCAAATTACATGTTATTTTAACAAGTTGCTGGAGAATAGATCAAGTATATTCAACCTGAAAAAACCCACAACATTTTATTTCAACTATTTTAAAAGCACACGTGATTCAAACACAGGTCCAGTTATCATCCCTTTTTGATTAGAGGGAAAACAGTGATATTTTTTCCCCTGGTAAATACATTTGTTTAAAAAGGGAGCAGCCAGTTTTGGATCCAGTACCTCATTCCTTACTCCATATCATCCCATTCAGGGGTTTCCACATCAATTTGCCTGCTAATAAACCTTTTGAAAACATTTCAAAGGAAACTTGCTCTCCTTGGTTGCTCTCAGATTTCTACAAGCCTGACATGAGGACTGTGTATAATGAAACAATTAACAATGATTCTTTTCTACTCCTTGCTACCACAAAGCCTGTTGATAATAAAAACCCTGTTGATAAGAAAAACTCAACATTTGTGTCAGACTTTCTTGATGCTGAAATATTGCTGTTTACAACACTAAGGAAACCAACCATTATAATTCAGCTTACAAGGAAATCTGATTAATTCAGTGGGACTTCCCACACCAGAGCAGTCATTCAAACACATCTTGGCAGAACAACGAATGTAAGCCAAAATATAAAACAGTACTACTAACGCTAAAAGTATCCAGCAGTAAAAAGGAATGAGAAGCAACATCTGGCTGGCAAAGACAGAGGGCTGATGCTTGGTCACTCTGAAATCGAGATTCCCAGAGGACACTTTTTCACACTAGAGCCAGGGGTACAACCAAAACTGTCCCAAGAATGCTCAGGGATCTCAAATGCTGTGTGCCACAACCTGCACTTCTCTGTGGGTCATTCCTATACCAACAGACACCTATGGAAAGCACTTAGCAGTTAAGGAAGGCTCTTCAGGAGCTAGTATGTATCAAGATTAGGGGATCCACAAAAGGAAGGATGAGTGTTTTCTCTTAGTCTTATGAGATCAAAAAGTGTATGAATGGAAATATTAAATCATTTTGTCTCCTAAATTTAAAAACAATTTCAAAACAAAACAATTAAGCAAAAATCTCTCATCATGAATACAGAGCTTATCCACCACCTCCAGAAGATGTTGCCATAGTTTAGAGGTTACCACCTACCCTGTCTCTCTTGTGGAGCTCACCATCATCCTAGCAGACAACAGTACACAGGTGACATGTGAGGTGGCACTTCAGAGACTGGTTCATTAGAAAGAAACTTATGGTTGGACGCAGGACCATCCATAGCAGACCCAGTGCAACTCTGCCCCCTTTGCTCCAGGAACCTCTTGGGCAGACAAACATCCACTGGGATGACCACTACTCCTCCCAGTATGGTCTACAAGCCTGAGACCTAACTAATACCCAGCAAGCCTAGACATGAATCTTAACCTACACACTCCAAACAGATTTTCTTCAGCAACATTTCACCTTTCCCAGCCACCAGTGTTCTCCCTAGCTACTTGTCAGTGTTTCCCCTTTCCTTTCAAGCTTAACTGACCACAAACTAGTTCACCATTAAGCCTACAGATTTCAGGTCTGCACCAGAGCTGGCAGAAGCACTGCCTCACTGCATCTATCAAAATCAAATCTTTCAAACCAGACTTGTTTCAGCCCTAGACTGGCAGTGGCTAATATCAGGAAAAGGGCTGACAAGTGATACAAGGGAGCTCTAGACCTCTCAGCTAGCTCCAGCCTGACACATTTGGCACTGTTTGCAGCAGGAGCAGCCGTGCAGCAAGCCCAGCTCCACCAGACTTCCATCAGACCCACCACACTGAGCAGAAATGCCAGTCATCTCCTTAGGTGGGCATCCTCTAAGCCAGCTTTTGCTCAGAGGTTGAGCTCATGTGGCCACACATGTTTAAGCTGTCCAAGACAGGACTGTCACCTACTCACATGTCTGTAAAATGATCTTGATGTTAGAAGCCCAGTTAAGGTCCCTACACAGTACAGCAACCCGTACCTATGCTGAATTCAGGGTGCACACCCCCATTTAATTGCTCGCCCGTCTTTCCTGCAAAGGATGCAAGGATTTCTTTGCAAACTATTGCTACTTTATCTAAATAATGAATAGAAAACCCAAGAGTGCAATTGGTATTCACCATTTGGGACCAGCACGCCAAGATACCACTTCAAGAGACCTCAGGCACATGCACAGTAACAACAGTACCGCTCTCATTGCGTACCGCTGCTGTACTAGTCTACTCCAACAAGGGGTACTTCCACCTACAGCCAGGAAAATTCAGTGACATTTATCCATAGGAATATTGCACTAGTTATTGTTTAAAAGATATGACGTTATGTGAATCTCTAGAGAAACCTCTGGGATGGAAGTCGATAGATAAGTATAGGTGAAAAAAAAGAATTACAGATTATAAAGCCCATGTCCCTGTTTGTACAACTTCTGAGCTAATTACTGCTCTCTAACTACACCACATGCAGGCAACAGACATCCTTAATGCTAAACCAAAAAACTGCTTGAGTTGAAATATTTAGTTGAAAACTGTGACAGATTTGGCAAGAGCGACAGTCCCTCGAGTCACAGCGGTGCTGGCTCCAGAGGGAGCCACTGTCTCGCTTTTGCGGTGCCAGCAAGAGGCCAGCACACAGAAAACAGCAACAACTTCACTAGCAAAAAGGCTTTCCACTGAAAAAGCAGAGAGGATACAAGGATACCCTCCTGCATTAAGTGTCGCAGAGTGTAATGACAGCTACTTTCCCAAAAAGAAGCGACAGCAATAATGTGTGTTGTACTATTGTGATCAAATCAAAATATCTTGCTTTATAAAGAACACAAGTAGTTGAACGTTGCCAGAAGAGAGCAAGTGTAGGTGCACGCACGTGTGTGTGTGTAGTAAAAGAGCATTTACACTCAAAAAACATGCTGTGAGTTTGAAAGCCCCCTTGTTGGAAGAACCTGAAAAAGAACAAACCCAACGCATACTGCAAAAAGAATTGAGATGAAAAGCAGTTCATTGGAAAGACCTGCAAATAAAGACATAAGAGCATCTTGTCCTCAGTTCCTCCCAAACACCTGTAATGTTTTCCCCTTGTTAACAGAACAAGGCCTCCTTTTGTAGCTGCTTGAAATCTGCTGAACTTGGACTGTGCTCAGCTGAACTACTTCTGATCATTCCAGTCATACAAAGCAGATAAGAAATAAGCAGACTGGGAGGGTCAGAAAGGTAAGCCTGCACACCTTGACACGGATAGAGCATACAGCCAAGAGCAAAGACAGGAGTTCATTATTTTCCAGGGGAACAGGTCCTGGTGGAGCAAGCAGATCCTCACTGCAGTGAGGAATGGGATCAGTTCTTGGGAGATATATCCAAGGTACCTGTAAACCAGCTTGCTCCAGGGGCCACCAAGCTCCCTGGGGAGGTGCTACCACCTGCACTAAACTTCTATAGCCAGGTGTTGATCAGCACCCAAATTAGCTAAAGTTTAAAGATCACCAGTTTTGTCTCCACAAGTTACAGTAGCAACTTGGCTGCATTAGAGACACTTTCAGGATCACATACCATTCCCAAAGCTTCCCAGATTCACTGCCCCTTCTTTGTGGAGGGGAATGGTCCATCTCAAAGATGTACCAACTCTAACCCAGAGCAGAGCATTTGCCTTGATCTCTCCTCAGAAGTCAAAGTGTGGAGGGGTGGGTGAGTTATGGACAGACATACTCCAAACACATTCTCTCTTTTACAGTGGTCCAAGTATGACTGCCAACTAAAATCAAAGTTTTGTGGTTTTCTGTCTGCATAGCAGCAGTCAGCCTTTGTGAGTGGAAACTAAATCCCAGAGACGCGCAAGAGCCAGGCTGGCAAATGCTCTGGCTTCCAGCAAAGCAAGAGAGTGTACTTTGCAGATAATAAAGCAACATGACACAAGTTAGAGAGACTGGTTTGTTTTAACTCTACCTGCTGCTTACCATTAAATAAAACAGAAGATGTGCATCTCTGCTACAGCTCATTCATTGGAAGCCTAATGGACACAAATTTAACATAGTGCTAACCAGGGCTTTGGAGACAAGCACACTGATTTCTCAGGGAAGACTGACAAAGGAGCGCTCCTGTTTTATGCTGCATAACACACCAAGGCTGCACAGAGCAGCACGAGAGGAGCGCCCAGGTGCTCACTTCCAGCAAACATGATGCAGGCCAAAATTCAGCCTCCTCCACTCCTGTTTATGCCAGCCCCTCAAACACCGTCTGGTAGCGGGACATCCATCAGGAGCTGGTTATGGCCTTTGCCCATTCAGGTGAGACTGGCCAAGCCAAACAGGAATGTAACAAACCACAGAGATATCGTAAAGGCAGGAGGTGGTGGCTGCCAGTTCAGAGCTTTGGTCTCCACCACCTTCTTTACACCCCAAATGGGAGCACATATCAGTTTACGAACCATGGGGATGTTCTGCCCTTCCCATGGAAGCCCTCGTAGGACAAACCAAGCTCATTGGCAGCTTCACAAGTTCTTCTTTAATGTCTGCCTCTCACCACTGGCTTAGGCAAGTAAACTGGAAGTGGAGCAAAAACTGGACCACATGATTCCCTGACATACAACCAACCACCATCTGAAAAAGGATTTGCCTGATCTTCTTCATCAGCTCTCTTCACACCACATCAACAGCCCTTCTAAACAGAAACATCTCACCAGCAGATCTGTTCTATAAGTGAGGGTGGCTGACATTCATCACCCCTCAAAGGCAGCAGCCCACTTTTGTTTCAAGCAATGAAAATGCTTCCAACTAGGTACCTAATAGCTGTTGCAGTACTGCTAATTGCTTGCTCACAGGTAAAGAACTTCTCTCAAAGGAAAGCAGCAAAAACCACCCAGTGAGCTACGGCTCCTGTCACTGCAGCCTTCCTAGGTCCCCTCTGCAAGATAATGAGGTGAGGGACTACAGCCTCAAACATATTCTTTTGCTCTGAAACAGATCAATAGATTTATTTTTCCTCATATCAGAATGCTGTTGTGATACAACACTGTTTTCACCAGGAATGTACTAACACTCATTACACCACAACGAGCATTTTGGGCAGAAATTCTGTAGAAGAAGAATTATATTACTGGCTGAATGCATTTACTGCATTAAGCAGAATAAAATCAAAGAAATGCAAGCACGTGTGTTTAAATGAAAAGCTGCCTTTGCTCAAGATAAAGACAGTAAAGCATATAAACATGAAAAACTAATTATAAAAACCAAAATCCTTTTGAACAGTCTGGATGGCCATTTAGAAATAAATCTCTATTCTTAATTCCTCAAAATGCCTGCTATGTCAAGCTTATTGCCAGAAGAAAGGCTGCTTACAAAGATAATTTTCTTTCATTAATGTACAATGAAGTATTTATATGAAGAAGTTCCAGACAGAGAGCAAGACTTTTTTCCTCCCTCTACCACCAACATGCTGTTGAATCAACCTTCCTTAAAACACATGATCTGCTGAATTAAGGGAAAATTGAGTGGCTCACAGGAAAAAAAATAAAAAAATAAAAAAGGAGGACAAATTAAAAGCTTGGCTTGACATGTTAATCTCTGTTGCTTTAATTATTGTGTTTAATGTCAACTGGAGAAAAAAAAAAAAAGAAATAAAAGACTACAACAAAGCTGTGTGTCCTGGATGCAGCGTGCTCAGCAGGACTTCTGCCAAAAGCACAATGTTTTTATCAAAACAGCTTCTGATTCAGCTTTCCCTCTCCCTCCGACAGTCCTGTATGTTTTCATCTCTTGATTTAGAGCCAAAGTAGCTACCCGTTCCAAGGGTTAATGCTCTTCAAAGTCTTACTATGGTAGCTATCTGCTCAGAGCTGCTACGTGCAAGTGTAAACATATAACAAACCCTAGTACATTATGGCAATACTACATAAAAGAGATAAGATAATTTTTTGGACTACGTGAAGTCATTGGTAGCGCAAAGAACTGTGGTAGACTTAAGACTTGCTTGTCTTCTGGTGAACTCAGCTTGGAGGTAAGCAGGATAAGTCCTCTGCTGCCAGAATAGAGTCTCAAGTCTGGCTACTGGCACTGCAAAATGACAGGCAGCTGCAGGTAATGCATCTTCCACTTGAACCTCTCCATCAATAATCTGAGAGAGAGAAATGCTGCTCACAGCTGAACACTACTTTTGCTTGATTGGCAGCCCTAGGCTAAAAAAAAAAAAATAAAAAATTAAAAAGAGAGGGAAGAAAAAAAAAAAAATCACATCTCCTTTTCATACTATTTGATCCAGTTTCTTGTAAATGACCCCATTACAGGAGCAGGTATCTGACCAGTACTTCATGCCAGAGGGAATTACATTCATCACTGCCCCATCAGTGTGCATCTTAGAGGCACTAAGAATCACAGGAGTCCTGGAGATTAAACACTTTAACAAAAAACAAACTGGATACCATCATTTTCCCTTAAAGAAACCTGTAAGCATAAAATGGAAAGACAAGTCAACTGGAGTGCTCTCAACCATGTGCACCAAAAGACTGCAAGCTTTGGCGCTCGGTCTGACACTGCACCAGTGCAGAGAAGTCTCCAAGGCTTCTGTCTTCTCCTTTACCCATGCGTGCCACAAGCAGGAGGGCTGACCACAGCTTGCTCACTGCACACTTGAATCACAGCTCTCCAAGAAACAGCTCTGCACTGCAACCCACTGATCTGCATGTTGTCCTGATCTTTAGGCTGGACAGGGGCTCCTAACAAGCATTTCCTTGGCTCATGAGGTTTACACACCCTTCAATCAAACTCTGGAGAATAAGAGAGCAGGACAGGACTTTGTGCTTGCAGCACAAAAAGAAGCAGCTTTATGAGCAGTCATTCAGAGAACTGGTAGAATGGGTGGTCCTTACATCTTCCCCAGCTACCACAACATCTTAAGGGAAGGAGCCTACAATTTCCACAGTGACAACTTTATCCCACCTCTTGGAGGAAGTCAGCAAACCATTTCATGAAGGGGAGTACAAAGCACTCTTTGCTAACAGAGTTGTCCTAATCTCGTTTTACGATCAAAGAAAGGAGGCAGAGAGGTCACATCTCACTTGCATGAGGTCAAGTTCTTCATGGACCGTCACACCCAAACCTCTTCCCCACCCCACAGCCTGTTGCCATCAGCTCACGCTACCTTTCAGTTGAGCTGCACAGATTCATTAGTGCTGTAATAGCTTTCTTTATCTAGCTGTTTTTTCTGCAGCATATCTCCGAGGCATAAACCAAGCCTGGAAAAAACTTAATTAGCGTAGACAGCACTGCAACACAATTCACAATGTTAACAGCCTCTAAGTTTTCAGGAGAGAGCGCAGAAAGCGATAAATGCTGGTACACTGAGAGCTAATGAAACCTCTGAAAATGCCTGTGGTAGGGAGACCCTATTGTATAAGGATTTAGATTTGAAAGACCATAAGGAAAAGCTTTTTAATTACAATAATATATGTAAACACAACTGTTACTTTGGTACTGTGCTTGTTTAAGGCTTTATTGCTAATTAGTTTACATGAAGCAGAAGTGAGTTGAGAAAAAAAAAATATGAAAGGTTATTTGCTTTAAACATTAACATTTGTCTGTTAACTTTGATAGAAGCTCATTCATGGACTACACCACAGTTCAAAACTAAGGATGAGAAAACCTGTTTCTTTGTCTTGCTGCACTATGGAAATTGCAAAAAGCAGATTATGCTACGTAGCACAGACACAAATATTGCAACTATTTCCTTAATATTTCCTTAAGTGTTTCTCGTTAAATAAATGGCATACAATGTAAAAGCAGCAACACATCACTGAGCTTCAGCCAGAGCTCAGCTGAAGACCCATGTAACAGCAGCACAATTCCCACTCTGTTCTGCCAGCAATGGTACCCAGGCTCCAGACACCTTTGCATGGTCTTCCAACCCAGCCTCAGCCTCACTACCTCAAAGATGCTTGGTTACAAACCTTTGGGAACAGGGAGAGTAGTTTCTGAAAGGGTTCATGGGGCAAGCTGGGTTTGTTCTTGGGCACTGACTGTATCTGAAACAATATGACCTGTGTTCTTAACAGTGAAGATATTATCTGCATTTAAATTATATAGCAAACATGCTCAGAAGGCAGAGCCACCAACATTGCAATTGTGGATTTGCAGGGGGTAAGAAATTCCCCCAAATGAGTAGTCTTCACAGTAGCAAATGAAAGGATAAACTAACTCCTCTTTTGACTGGCTTCACTGTCTTCTCATTACAGCTTTCTCTCAACAAAAAGCTGCAAGTGTCAGCACAGTCTGGGGAAGACAAGAAACAACGTCAAGACCTGAAGTCCAAATAAGCAGACGTAGCAACTACTCTTACACTAATCAGCACCTGTTTGCCTGTTGACCACTTCTTTCCATTTATAGGTAAGGTGCTGCAGAGAGGAAAGAAAACTGTAACCATTTGGTAATGCCATATTATAAACCAGCCCAACTTTTCTTTTTCTACAGGTTGGTCTAGCTGATAATAGGAGAGGGGGGGCAAAGCACAATTAAAAGCTTGAGATTTTTCACATGCATATATACCCCCTTCCTCATATACATCAAGACCCCAAAGACCCCTCAAACTCCAACACAGTTGTAAAAATAAATAAATTTTTAAAAGGGCAAATGTAAGCTCGTTATTCACAAGCTATTTTCCCCTTGTATCATCCTAAGCATAAAAGGTGCCACTCTCCATTACATCTCTTTGCCTCCTCTCCTTCTAATTTCCCCAGATCTCTCCCCTTTTTATTTAGATTCTGCTGAAGCGTAAGCTTCTGCTGTCCTGTGTTCCAGACAGTGTCTCAACCTCCCCCTGATAAAAGTATCTACAAGAACAAGGGAAAACAATTTACACCCAGTTTAAAAGCAGCTGCTAAATACAGTTCCCATTCTTCAGTTGTCTTACCTTTTTCCATTTCAGTTTGTATCTAGTTTTTCAAGATAACAAGCTTCTACTGAAGCATAGCAAGAGACCATTCTCTATGCCTAGCAGCTTAGTCTGCCATGAATTGAGACAGGGTGAAAGCCTCAGAAATGGTGTAAGCCAAGTGCCACAGAATAGTTTTTACATTAATACCAGCAAACTCTTTAAGATAAATTAATATTAGCTCAGATGATTCTGACAAATGCTGCATCTCTTTTCTTTGTAAGAGTCAATAACGAAAACTGTAAGGCTGAGACCTCAAATTGGTAGATATCCAAGGGTTAGAACAGACAGACCTTCATTTCATATTCTTCCTTCTAGCCATACATATGGCAGGCATAAGCTCCTTTACAAGTGTCCTCTCTTCCTGAGACAGTTCTTGAGGCAACAGTAGGCACAATTCCCATGAAGTTCAGCAATATGACTGAAATTATGTTTACAGCTAGTCCTGGAAGATATTCTATTATATAGGAAAAATACCATCCCAATGTCCTATTAAAGACTTTTCAGAGTAATTGAGAAGACTTTCATTATGCCCAGTTGTCTAATGAAAGAGCTCAAAGCTTTTTTATGTTCACTAAAGCCTTACAACAACAGCCCCGAAGTGAGAGTTCAGTACCACACAAACCTCATTCAGGATTAGCTTCTAATTGGAGCTGTAACAGTGAAGCAGTAGGAAAAAGGAAAAAGGCTCTGAGGACTAAAATAAGTATCTTTTTATGCACCTCTAGTATCATCTCAACAAATAAATCCATGCCCTAGACATCTGACAAACATATATACAACAGCTGAACCACATGAGATAAAACCATTAGTCAACTATCAAGACAAGTCTGTCGTCCTGAAGGCACTTTCTTCATTTGAAGAACAAATTTACTTTCTCACAGCACATCAGAATTCAGGCTGCTGTTCCACCCAACATCACCTCCTTCACCTTCACACAATGAATGATTTAACCGAGCCAATTACAGAGTTGGAAGTAACTCAAGAAGATACAAGGACAGTTGTGCTTTGCAGTCATAGTGTAGAGAGCAGATACTAATGGTATGCAGTACCTTCAGACAAGGTGGAGGTCTACGCAATGTGGCAAGGACCCCACCAGCTCTGAGCTTTCTGTAAGAAAGCTTAAGAAGTTAGGGGGCACCTTAGGGAAGTATTTAAAATTAGAATAAAATAGGTTTGGGCAGCAAGTTAGAGGAGCCTTTGGATATTTCCTTTGAACTATTCCCAATCCATACTACAAATCTGTCACTGACGCTTGATGCAACTCTTGTGCAATACCATTCCATTCCTAGGAACCCTCAGGGCTCTAGCACAAGGGAGAATATCCTTCAGAGAGGAAGACACACTGCAGGCAAAGGTAGCAACACTGCTGATGCGGACAACAGGTATTTCTTCGACGCTTTGGCCATTAAATTTAACTACTAAAGAAGAAAAAAAGCCCATGATCAGAGTGGCTGCCAAAAAGCATCTTCTTTTGAAAACTGTTCACCATCAGTCAACTGAAGAATGTACATGGGAGGAAAGTCACATTTTTGTTTGCCTGCTTAGCCTGTAAAAACTGAGTCCTATGACTCAGACATATAAGTTTGCTGGCTCTGACTGATCATAAGATACAGATGCTTCCACTTGAAAGAAAGTAAGAAATGGGGTTTGCATCTGCTGGAAGTCAAAATCAAATCCAAATAGTTGCTTTGACAGCTCTCCAATGGCATGCGAGTTCTCTGACCTGTATTAATGACACACAAATCAAACATAACAGGATTTATTGTTAATTTCTACTAAGTTTCATTAGCTATTACTTCACTTTCAAATGGTGTCTGAGGGCCTGTATCATCAATCCCTCCACAGCAATAAGTTGCTTGAATAAAATAATAAGCATAAAGCGCTTATGTAAGATATACTTTTGCTTTATTAACACAGGTCAATCTAAATACCTATGTCTCTATTAATAAACTTTTTTCAAAGCTAAGTATATGGTGTAATTTATTGCTGCTAAAGTTACCATTACCTTACCTACACCTTATTCTTCTCCATCAAAAACATTTAGGAGAAATAAGCTAAAGCTCTTTATTATATTTGCTTTCTTGTTGAGTGTCTGTTTAAACAGTCTCTGAATTTAGCATACATCATCTCCTACATAGACATGTGTTAACTGTGTCTTTTTCCCCCTTTCTTTGCACAGCCCAAAGATATGCAAAACTAAATTTGTACTTCTTGTACAGCATGGCCAAGAGATGTCCAAATCCTGGGTTTTGTTTTTAACTGTTCAGGCAACAAAGTAGAAAGAAAAACCTGTTTCAGATACAAGCACTTTGATGTCAAACATTTTTAATTAATAAACACCACATAAAAGAAACAACAAGAACCTACATTCTCTATCTCTGACCATTCAGTTTGTACTTCTAAACCACCTTGCTGCGACAGTGCCGATAGGCAGAGCTTGGCTTATACATGACCATAAGATGTCCCTGAAACTGGTGGAGGCAGGAATTCAACTCCTGAACATCTCAGGGGTGAAGGAAGCATTGGAAGAAGACGTGACTTCTGCTCCCTTTAGAAAAGCCCTTTGCATGGAGGTCCATAAGAAAGGAGACAGGGAAGAACCCAAAATCCTCACACCAAAAAAAATTTACCCATTTCCCCTTCCCAGTTGCATGCTAGGGCAAAGGAGAAGCCCTGAGCAGAAGCCCACATAAGCCTGTTTCCACTATTAAAAATATAACATGAGAAGATAAAGAATAAACAAACTGCCAGCATGGCTTATCCCAGGATGAGCCCCAGTTTGCTAAATATTTGTTCCAATAGAGAGGGAGAATGAGGAAACTAGAAAATACCTAGAGAACTCCTCATCCATATGCCTGGAGTTACTATCTAACAGTGAGAGTACAAGCACAAACAAAGCTAACACGCCTATGTTTCACCCTCTCCAAAGAGGTAAAAAGTCTTAGCACTGTAAATTATGCCCTTTTCCCAGATTTTATGAAACATCTTGATGCTTAATGCTGCTCAATTCCTGTCTCCACAGCAGAGAAGCTTCTTCATTAATCGTTATTTTTCTCCAATGACAAAAATCGGACTCAAGGTCACACCAAGCACCACCAATACCACACAACCTCCTACCCCTGCGTTGTTTCACCTTCCTGCTGTCATGAATGACACTTCACTTTTCTCACTGTCACTGCTGTTGAACGTCCTACAAAACTGACAGCTAAGGACCTGACACAAATTTATTTGGACACAAGATAGAAATCAGATTTGGCTGAGCACCTCATACACAGGTGGAGATAAGCACCTTCATGTGAAAGAATAGATGTGATTTCATCCCTCTTCCTCCCAGTCTCTCTCCTCCTCAAGGAAAGACACCAGAAAAATTTTGTGTAAGAAATAGAGATTGAGGATGCAGGGAGGTAAAACAAAAACAAACAGGTTATTATTTGGCATAAATCTACTCTAGTTCCTAAAGGACCAAATAAAGTAAAATGAGAAGACATTTGATATACCTAACGTTCCCCTCTCACAATATTGGGCTGGTGCCCAGAATTGAAGGAGTGATGGCTCACATGAGCCAAAAGAAATGGTTTTCATTTGATGATAGTATTCTTTACAGGGTAACAATTACAGTGTTTGCCACAGATCACATCTAATTCTTGCAATATTTCAGACTGGAAAGAGTTTTTGTTTTTATTAGTTTTGAATAAGCTCAACTTCCCTCTTACTCATTTTCCTTGAATGCTCCTTTTCTACCTGGCATTAAATCTCTCTTTGGACACTTACTCAATTAATTTGCTTTAATTAAATTGAGATTACTCCACTTAGGAAATGAAGTGAACTGAAATCAAATTAAAGCAACTTTAATTCTGAAAAGTGTGCAAACACAGAGGTTTAATGAGGTTTAAATAATCCTTTTTAAATTCACACTTTTAGTTAATTTGATTCAACTTTCCCAAGGATTCCTGTATGGACATGTTCTATGTCAAGATGTATTTATGAAAAACAGTGAAGGGAAGAAAACCACCCATAGAGTTAAAAAAGCAGATAAAGGCAATTCTGGCTACAGATCTTCTCTGCAACAGAATTAGATCACTTATTTTTCTGCTTTTAAGTACTCTGCTAGCAACAAAAGTATGGAGGAGGGGGGAGTGCATCTGTACACATCCATAGCACGTCTTTTTCATCACTTACACAAGAGGGCAGAGCAATGAAAACACAGACCTGAGATGCCTTTGCCAAATGAAGAGGTGAAAAATTATAGGGAAAAGGACACCAACAGCAACCAAGAAAAAGGCGAAGATAAATAAAACCTCATCCTAAGGTGAGGCTGGCTATGGCCGCAGGAATTTATAGGGACCACTAAAAGAAAATGTCGATGATCCACATAAAGGAATGACATCGTGCAACACTGTTGTGATGATCAGGCTATTGTACACAGCCTCATCAGGGCTGTTGGGAATCCCTCTGCCCTCCTTCACATAGGTAACATGGTCTGTTACTGCCTGAGGAGCAGGCTGGATGTTTCATTTGAAACTCCCGCAAATGATGATGCAAGGCTTGCTAAGCAAGACAAACATGGTGCAATAGCAGCAGCCCTTTGGTTTTGACCTCCAGTTCTGGTATCAAACCATCTGTTATTAATAGTTGGTTGTGGCCGCAAATCTTTGGTTGACTGACTTGAATATTGCTCCAAACCCTCACCCATGATTTCTCTATTTACTCCTCTTGAGCAGCCTCTTGGCACTGGAAGCTGCTCTCAGTGCTTGAGGGCATGTTCTCTGAAATCTTCCCTGGCCAATTTCTAAAGTCCTCTGGCTATCATTTCTTCCTCTCCTGTGCACTCTCCATCTGCCTTCAGACCGTAAGATTTATTTTCCTCTCTCCAGTAATATCTGCTCTTTCTGAATGTGTCTGAAGACACCTCCCACATGCAAACCATGGATGTTTCTGAGGACACACTTGCAGGCTGGTGCATGCCCATGCACAGTTTCCCCGCCAGCGTGTCCGTCTGGGATTCATCCCACCTGGGAAGCACAACAACTGACAGCCTCCAACAACCCACTACACGTCTGCAGACAGTGACACACGCAGAGCTTGCTAGTTCAGACAGCACTTGCCAACAGCCAACGCAGACACCAGTATCTAATATCACTATTTTCCCACACCTCTGCACAGGCAGGGAGACCCAGCATTGCAGGAGGGTTGTGAGCTCCAGCTGCCAGAATGGATAATGCAGAGCCTGGCCTTGGCTCCATCAGCTGCACATGTTGGTGGTGGGATAGAGCAAGACCCTAGCAGCACATGCATAGGCAGGTGTGTGTCCTTGTTGGCACAGTTGCCTGCAGACCCATCATTCCCTGTTGGGATTTTACCATCCTTCTTATCACTACCAGGAGCCCTAGCAGAGCCATGCACCACACAGCCTGTGGAAATGAGTGAGACTGCTTAGGCACATGCTTATATGCTGCTCTGAGTCAAGGCTTAAAAGCAAATGCATGCCTGAGTATGAAATAAATCTATTTATGGCACTGGAAGCTGTACAAAGTACACACATTTGCTACCTCTTCACCAGCTCAAACTGCCATTATGCGCAGATTAGGCACTGACAGCAAAATGAAACTCCAGAGTTTTCATATAAAGACTGTCACAGACTAATTTAAAGACAATTTTAAATTAGGCAAATAAATCCTGTCCAAACTTTCTTTCAGTTATAATGAATCGCTGGTTTAGTTCAGGCTTTCACATTTTCAATTCAAAACAGAGAGTATTTCTCTTCTCCCTCCCTCTCCAAATGTAACAAGCCACAGAAACATAAGGTTTATGACTGAGCCACTTGCATCCATGTAATCCTGTTGATCACATTAATATGAGCTGTAATTTAAGTTCTAGAAAAATTCAAGACTGGAGGGTAAGGAATAAAATAACATTCAGGACAATACAAAAATGCTCAGCCCTTAAATAATCCCAGAGCACCGCTTGGATTCACAGATGCTGGCAGGAAGAGATTTCCAGCAAACCGAGGGCACGGAGAATGAATTTCCCCTCTCCTCTCAACACAAAAGGCAGAGGCACAATCAATTTGTACCAACAGCAGAACTTATGCTGGAAAACCACAGGGAGTAGGTTAATTGTGAGATTGTGAAGAAAAATAACACTTGCTACAAAACAATTAAAAGCTGCTCTCACGAGTGTTCACAGTCCTTTGCAATTTACTCAAAATGAATGTTTCCCTAAGAAGTAAAGAAAAATAATCGAAACCCCTCAACCTTTAACCCAAGCTCACTGCTCCCTCCAGGTTCTTCTAAAACAAGTGTATTTTGCAGCTCTAAAACTTGAGCTTTAACATTCATGCAAAAATCTCTCCCTTACAATGACCAGGATAAAGAAAACCAAAATATTTTGCTGCAGTTTCAATACAGGATTCTCAAACGCTTTGCAAATGTTCAAGAAGGCAGAGAAGGGACCACCTTGTGCATGGACAGAGTTAGGCATGTGGAGATGCTCCAAGTCACTACTAACTCCCAGGGAACAAAGAGAGGGATGGAAAAGCATCACACCTGATTTCATGGGTGGGAAAATAAAGTCAGATTTGCTCAGACTTTTAGAGGAGGCTGATTAGAGCTAGAAAGGACATGGAGCCCTCTGCACAAACCAACCTTGGCTCTTCATAGAGCTCATCCATAGAACTCATCTTTTTACTGAGCTAAAAGAAGCATTGCAGCACCTGGGCAGCAAAACCATCCTTCGTGCCAGCACCAACAGACGGCTGCGTTCTGCTCGCTGCAGCAGAGCCTGCTGAATCCCACCACAGCTGTATCCCACCTCCCCCAGCACAGGGCAGAGATGCCACAGGAAAGCTCTCTTCACCAGGAAGCATATGCATTTTGGTGTGAAATGCATCACTGTGGGGAAAGCAGCCAGGCTTCCCTGCCCAGCTGAGAGCTCTCAGGGCTTTCTGCCAGCACCAGCTTGCAGCAAGGCAAAGCCAAGGCCTTTCAAGATGGGAAAGAGATCACAGCCAGGTGGTTTGGTCGTAAAAGAAAGCAATGCTCTACCACGTTGGTGCCGAAGCACTCTCCATTTCACAAGAAGAAAATGTTCATGCAGGAGGGAGGTGAAGGAACAGGGCTGTACCGGACCACACAGGACTAAAGATTGCCCAAGCAAAAGCCACATCACCAGAAACCAACTCTTTTCATAAGGAAATGAAAGCTGGGAAGACAAGGAGGAGGAGAATTTAAAAAAAGAATAAAAAATTAATTTTAAAAAGTGATAAGTCATAAATAAAAATCAGTACAGTTTCCACAAATTGCAGGGAGGAAGCTGGCAGCAGCACAAGGGCAGTTTCATGACCAACCTTCCGCATCTTCCAGCAAACACCTCTTTGCCTTTCAGACAGCCCGGAACAGCTCTCAGCCACCCAACAGTGACTTCATGGGGGAGGAAACCATGCAAGAGCCTTGTGAATTAGGAGGAGGTTTTTGTAAAGGATATTAAAACTCATGCTTTGGGGATTAAGCCAGTCTTTATCTGTTAGAGATCAGGATGTGGCTAACAGTAGGGGACAGATTATCCGCATCTGCCGACTGGGGAGGATTTACACCTTCTGAAGCATCTGTGCCGGCTATTGTCAAAACCACCCTTCAGCCTAAAGAAAAGCTCTCTAGGTTGTATACAAAGGCCTCCGAGTGGCAGCATGTAAGACTTTTCAAAAGACATTCAGTAATTTGGAAAAACATAAATGAAATATTGATTGTACTGGACTTTGCAGAAGTTAATTTTTCAACAGTGAAAATGTGGGCTGGCCCCGGCTTGTGAAATCTGTCCAAGAAAATACCCATCTCAAAGTCTGTTATTTAATATCAGCCAGGAGATCTACATGGTGGGAGAAGTGTCCCCCCAAAACATCTTGGATTTCTACAGGTTTCCTTTAGGGGGAAAAATACAAAGCCTCGGCTCCTGAATAAGAAAGAATTCAAATCTTCACTCAATCCATCCCACCATTAATTAGCTGCTATAAATACTGAAAATAACTGCTCCTTGGGACAAGGCCATGGTGTAGCCATCTCCAAGGTGCTCATGTGTGCAGCAGATGAGAGAGCACACTCTGCACAAAGTTACAGCAATTACCCAATATACTCACAAACTCTTTAAATTAATTTACCCCAAGTTGTTTAACTGTGTCCCTGCCAACTGAATGACTTATACTCATTTACAGTTACAGCACCAAAAACAAACAGAATATTAAATGTGCAGAAAGCTATTTCAGAGCCTATCTCAACTGCCATAGAAATAAATCTGTCCAAATATTCCCAAAATTCATCTTCCAGAAAAGCTGATAATCACATGGTCATAAAAAAACAAATGTTCAAGTGGAGTCAGTTTTGTAATATATTAATTAACATAATTTTCATCTGCGGTGACAACAGGCCATCTGCTTCTCTGGCATCATGAGAGACACTGAGTTTCAAGGCAGTTTAAGCTGTTTCTTGTTCTGCGTGGCTGATTTTCATCTGAAAACTAAGCAAGAGTTTCTTATCTCTTTTTGGATAAGCACTTTCCAACAGGCAGCAAACAAACTTTTTTGACTGGTAACCCAAACCCTGTATCAGCTGCTCTGAGCTCACTGCAGCATGCTGCTCGGCAGCCGGTACAACGCAGTGTTACTCCAATATCCACGCCAGGATCCTGGCTCAAAGCCAGAGAGTACCCAAATAGGAAAAACCATCTAGAGAAAGAGTCAGCAGGACACCCTCTGCAATAAATTAAGTGCAAGCTTCAATGGCAGAAGCTATTATCTGGATTATCAATAGCATTGGCCAAGGGGCACAGGAATTTCGACTAGACACCTCTACAGACACAATTGTCTCTGCCACAAACTTGCTGAGCTACAGCCAACTGGCAAACTCAAACATTATATTTTTATATCAGAGGGAATAAAAATGCCAACAGAAAAACATCTCTATTTGTCCTGACTGTCTCTACCTTCCAACCTCACAGTAAATATGGAAGAATACAAAAAAGGTGAGGTTTTCCTAACTGTTCTTGTCAATCCCAAGCTCCCATAACTCAATGTGATCATTTACACTACTCCCAAATAGCACCTGAATCTGCAGAACCCCATGGTGAGCCACCATTATTTGGGCAAGGAAAAGGTTTTAGGAAAATTAGCCACATACTGGGCAATAAGCCTCCTGAACTTACATAAGAAATAACAACCTCATCAGTAAAAAACAGGTCAGAATGGTTTCTTCAATGATTTGCACCACACTGAAACCCACACCAGGGTTTCAAGAATTGCACAACATCGAATTTCCTAGAAGTCACCATCCTGTATCTTTAAGATCTGCCGAATCCCCTTCACCTCAGCATTTGCTACCCAGTCCCAGCTGGTCCCTAAGTCATCACAGACCCTAAATTTTTGAAGGAGAAGATGCCAAATCCTTCACGGGTCTGTAAGACACTGGGCAAACTGGTCACGATGGCTACTGACAAATGTAACCAGGCCACCAGTGAACGCCTTCAGGCTCCAACACAAAACATTTTCCAAATAAAAACTTAAAACACTGATAAAGGTCATTTACCAGAAATCAATATTTGGAAACAGACTCCCGAGTGCAGCAGATTAACACTGGTGACGATGGTATTTACTTTCATTAAAAGTAATATTTGCAATAACAGAGCATTATTTTATGCTATGCGTGACACATACAAGGAAATCTAAACTATTTAAATGTAAATTAGAACATTCATATTTGACACCAAGACTTTGCTACTCGTTATTTGCCAGAAGTATTAAAGGATTTCTATTTACCAATTTTAGCATGCAGTGAACCGAGTATGTTTTCACCAGGCATTCAAGCGGGCCCTGTGCTAGCTCTCGCCTTTCCGGTCTCCTGTCCCCATCCCGTAGATTACATTAATCCTCTTGTTTGTTCCTTCTTTAATTAAATGATACAATCTTTCAGGCAGTCTGTGCACAGATATCAGTAGATAAAACTTCACAAAAACTGAGCGTGCTTACAGAAGTTACCTTTACCATATTAATTAGTCCCCAAAACAAGAACTAAGCAGAACCCAAGATTGTTAAGGGAGAAGCACACAGAGAGAAATTTTAAGTTTAAATTTCCCGAGTTGCAGATTTTGGCTGTTGTCTCTCATCACCAATAAGCACGGAAATAAACGACCTGACAGAGCTAAGAGAACGTCCATGAGCACATTAAAAAACCAGTTGCTCAGACAGGCTGAAGTAAAGTTGATCGGCTCTGGTAACAAGAGACTTACAGAATTCCTGAGATCCCTTCAGAAGATGGATTTTAATAATTCATTCTGATATTTAATATAAGGACCAATTCCCTGTCTCAGGCACCACCGTACAGGAAAGTAATTAATCTGGAACCAGCAGACTAGCTAGGGAGAGACTCAGACTCATAACCTGGAAAAGAGTTGATAAGAACCTAAAAGGCCTTGATGGATTTTGATGGATGATGCAAAGTAGTTAAATAACTAACTTCCATTTCTGTTTTCTCTTATTCTTCAATAAGATGATTAATTACACAATAATCTCTGAGAAACTGGTCACTGCAACAACTCAAACACCAGCTTTTTGTTGTTATCCCAAGGAAATGATAAAGCTTTTTTGATCTTACAAACTAACCCCTCTTCTGCCTCCACTAATGATTTTTCAAGAGAACAGTTTAGGGGTTTTTTTTAAGGGAAAAAAACCCAAACTATTACAGAAATTCTTCAAAGTGCTGCTTCTATAGCAATTAAAAAGTGACAGCCTGTTAGAGAACAGGAGGATGCACGCTATTTTTGTACACTGCTAAATAGGTAATGCCATGCCAAGAGAAATCAGAGCTGTGGCCTGACTCGCACATAGCCACAAGAACTGCATGAGAACACATCTGCCCCAAGACTACTGCCAGCAGCCAAGGCAGAGCCTCACCGGGTGCCAGACCAACCCTCCCCAAAGTAGGGAGGTGAAGGATTGGGATGGGGGTACTTAAAAACATACATAAAAGGAAAAGATGTAAGGCATGATGAAATTTCTGGCATTTTCCTGAGCACTCACTATAATCCCACTCTCAATGAATGTTCCAGGGAGAGCGAGATAGACCAGCTTGCACCGCATTTAGATCCTGCCATACCTACGTGCCAGTGCTGGCACACGGACCTGCATAGATTAAGGTTTGTTACAAAGGCTTTTAACCACCAAGGCAGTATGGTTTGGAGTGTTCAAGGGAAGAAAAAGAAATTTATTTAATGAAATTCTTTGACAACATTATATATGGGTTTATGAAAGGCAGGTCCTGCTTGACTAACCTGATCTTCTATGACAAGGTGATCCCCTTAGTAGATGAGGGAAAGGCTGTGGATGTTGTCTACCTAGACTTTAGTAAAGCCTTTGACACCATCTCCCACAGCTTTCTCCTGCAGAAACTGGCTGCCCGTGGCTTGGATGGGTGTAGTCTTCACTGGGTAAAAAAATTAGCTGGCCAGCCAGGCCCAAAGAGCGGTGGTGAACCGAGTTAAAACCAGTTGGTGGCCAAAGAGTGGTGGCATAACTCTTCCTGGCTTGTATGGATGAATGAACTAATGACCACAAGGTCTCTTCCAGTCCCACATCTCAGGTATGAAAGAGGAATGAAGCAACAACAAGATCGATCTTTATCCTTCACCAAGGGTAACAGCTTAGTAGTTCAAGCAGATAACATTTATTCTGCAGTCCAGACAGCTTTTAAACAAATAAAAGATTTGAAAAATCACAGAATCACAGAATGTTGGGGATTGGAAGGGACCTCGAAAGATCATCTAGTCCAATCCCCCTGCTGGAGCAGGAACCTAAAAGAGATTACAGAGGAAGGAGTCCAGGTGGGTCTTGAATGTCTCCAGAGGAGACTCCACAACCTCTCTGGGCAGCCTGTTATGTTATTGTTATGTTATTGATTGACAAAATTATGAACTTTAAATGCTTTGTATGGAAGAACAACAGTTTGCATTTAGTTATCTAATGCTAATGGTGTGATATGTTTAGCCTTCTTCATAATTTAAGGCAGTACATGTTTTTGCTGTTAAGGACATTGTTAATTTGAAATCTAATCATTTAGAGAGAAGTCATAAGTACTTTCAAGTGTTTTCACAGACACATTTCCATAGTCTTAAAACATACTCATAAGCCTCTCCTCTAGAAGATCCACACAAACAACAGGAGATACTATGAATAGATTGGACCAGAATGTACTGCACCACGGTGGCACTTCTCCTATACACAAATTAAGCTGGTAAGAGATGACAAAATGACATTTTGTCTTACAGACGTAATTATTTGCTACCTGTAACAACGCCACATATCATTTTTAATTAGTGATCTGAATACTTGAGTGCACCGCATGACTCTAACTGCGGTCACGGAACACCAGGGTCTCCAACAAAGATGTGCAAAGGATTAGAGCTTCCTCAGGCCCTGCTCCTTCCCTCCCTCCTGCCAAATAGGTCTAATAGCCACTTACTGATTACTCATCTGGGGGGGGCCATCAGCATGTATTCCCCACCCCAAACACTCAAGCTCACAGCCAGATCCATGGTAGCACACTTTTGCCACTCTGAAAAAGAAAAAGCTTCGTGCTGTGTGATATTTCTGCTGATGAGAAGCCTTTAAAAATTTAAAGCACGTGAATAAAAGCTTTTGCGGTCAGACAAACAGCCCATATGCTAGCAATTAAATTATATACAGGCAATATGGTTGATTGTCAGCTACCAGAATACAAATGGAGTCTTTCTGACTTTCAGAAACTTAGCTGGAGTTCCATACGCTTCTGTGAGACCCAGCACCCTAACGGGTCTCCAAGAAGAAAGATTCCCCTTGATGGGCCACCACACAAAGGCAGGGCTGTAAATGCACGTCCCCCAGAAGGGAAATCTCTATTGTGCAATGCCTCCTGCAGCACAGCTCTGAGCTGCACCTTGGGGCTTTCCCATCCTGCACACCCTCTTGTTGAATAAACCTTCACATCCTTTGGTCCAGGTGGTTTCAAAGCACACCATCCCATCCCAGAGCTTGGTTCTTCCTCTTGTCCAGCTGGCTGCATGCTTCGCTCCCTAGTGTAGGGAGTCAAGATATGAGCCAATTGCAAACACAAACCAAATCCCTTCCAAGCTCCTACTTGCTTTAATCTCTTGCTTCTTGCAGCAGCCCTGAATTTACAGATGTTCCTTGCACAGAAAAAGGAGTTGTGTGGGGTTTTTTTGTTTACATATATTTCAAATAGCCAAACCTCTGTGTTTTCTACACATAATTAACTGTCATTTCTATCCTGCATTCGGACCACACTGCTTCACTAAAGCACATCATTAACAAAAGTGTCAGTTGACTAAATTGACATGCTCCAAATGCCACTTAATCCTCAGAAAACAAATCTGGTAATAAAACTGCATCCACTAACAGATCACTAAAGACTAAGCTAAATTCATCAGCAAGCTTTACCCTCAATACACATGCTGTCATTTCACACACAGACATATTGGTGTCACCCAGATGTTGCTATGTTTGTGGCACTTGTTAAGACAATAGTGACATCTGAAATGCATGTACTGAATCTGCCCATTCATAAACAGAGACATAAAACTCCCAGGCACTGGCTGAGCCCGTGTTTTGATTCCCAGCATATAGCCTGTGTCTGTTTTAACTTAACTTCATCTTTCACATTGTGGTTGACAAATAAGACACGGCACAGCATGACTAAAAGCTTAATTCCACCCCTCATAGCACACACCATCTCCTATGATTAAGACAGGTCCCGTACAAAGTCACAGAAGAACTTAAGAGTCATGGCCAAGAGGGGTCTAATGGGGAAAGGCACCATTTTTCACACAAAAGCCTTGAGCCAGAAACAAAGAATCCTACCAGAAAGCTTTCCTATTACATCACAAAGTTGACATTTGAAATCCTGTACACACAAGTGAAATCATTTCCTTTTCATTTCCTGAAGATGAGAAAAAAAAATGTCTCTCCGTAGGAAGGAAGTATTCCCCTCATAGTTACAGTCTGGGCTCATCTGAGTTTTGCACAAACATACAGCCCTTGGTTTGCAGATGTCATTTGCTGTGATTATTTGAAAGATCCTGTGAAGGTGAAAAATGAGATGGTCAAACTCCTGGGTACCAAAATAAGTGCTTTTATGTTGGATTGCTTTGCTTAATTTCAGGGGAAAGTAGACTCTAATAAACTGTACTCCTTATCATATTTCTAAACATGTGATGTTACAGTTCATTTAAGGTCCCCTTCCTTATCTATGCCTTTCCTCAATACTACTCAAACTTAAAAACTCGTTTCATTTCCCTTCTTATACCAAATAGTCATCATTGTTGTTGCTGTAAAGAAACGAGTCTGTATGGAAGTAAAACATGCAAAAATTTAGGAAACCCTGGCCCCATAATTTGAATTCCCTCAACTCCACTGCACATTTCTTGCCTGCATGCAAGTCAGTTACGTGGCTTGCATCTAAGTTAAATCACTCCTCCCTGTCTCAGCAAAGAGCAGCCATACTACCCCAGCAGTAAATAGAAGACATTTTGCTACCTACCGTACAGGCAAACAAGTCTGGCAAAAGTGTCATTATTTTAAAGAACAGAGTAATCACTGAAAATTTCCTGGGATAGCAAGGAGACTATCACACACAGCAATCACAGACAGCCTAGAGAGTTGACCACCACACTTCAGAGTTCCCAATGATTTGCAAAAGCTTCCTGACCAAACTTTGGTGGTTTTTATTTTTCCCTAGAAATCAGAATCATCTGCCTCCTGAAAACACTGAATGAACACAACACCAAAACAAATAATAAGGGGATAAGAGAGACATGAAATTGATGATGGATGTTGCTGCTAAAACTTCCATGCAAGCCTAGCTTCTTCTCCCTTCAAATGGTCTTTACCACACTGGGATCATTTGTTAGCCTGCAGGAGCTGCCAAATTGCAAGATGATACCCCTGACAGTAACCCAACTCATTACACACTGATTTATGGAACAAAAGCTAAACCCCTGCCCCCCCCCCC